>NC_056725.1:988957449-989049949 GCF_019279795.1 Protopterus annectens
CCAGAACAAAATCTGTTGGATACAGACTGATTAAGGCACCTGTAAACAGTTGTAAGCGGGTGTGAAATGGACAGTTGTGTATTGTGTGAAATTTGTGTTGGAAACAGATTGCCCTTATTTTGTTAAGGTGAAAGTGAGATGTTGAGGAAGGATAGTAGGTATATTTGGGGAGGTAGGTTGGGTTGAAAGACAGACATGACAGACAAGACAGCATACAGGGACAGTATATGACACATGTGGTTGGTAAACACCTTGGACAAGGAGGGGTGTTTGGAAATTGGATGCCCATGAGCCCCCAAATGGAAACAGTGGGGCTGAGGTCCCCACTCATGGGCAGTCACCACTGCACCTTCATGGCCCTGAAGGTGGCTGCACTGGGGTCTGAGCAGGAGGGGCAGGCTGAACCTCTAATTGTGTCATGAGGGCCTCAAGATGGTGTAGCAGATCCCCTGATTCTCTGCGGAGCTCCCTATGCACCATACCCTTGACCTGACTTCAGGTTAGATGATCCTGTCTGTGCCTGCTCCCAGGGGGAGAACAAGCACCATCCCCTTAGGTGGTTCCACCTTAAGGTAGTGCAGGACCAGCAGATAAGGAGGTCCCGGGTTGGGCCCTAGACATACCGTGGCCTGGTGCCACAGCCAGATGAGGTGGGAGAGGTGGTTCCACTGGGAACAGTCTTCCCAAACATGCTATTGTGTTACAGTTTTAGAATATATGTGGGTAGAAATAGTCAACACAATCCAGGATTAGTTATAACAGCATGCATAGATATTCCTTTTAACCCAAAACACCAAATTTGGAACAGTTGCATAGCAAAGAGAACACATGCATATATGGAACCACAGTGGCCATTACAATGGCATGCAGGTTACATTGTTAGCAACAGGCCACCAATTATAGTGTTTCAACATGGAACATGAATAAAAACACATTTCAATATTTGTTGCATAATAGGATATATGTCCCAACATTAGGTTTGGTTGAAACATACCCATTGTTGTGTGTGTCATGCATTTTATTTCATTGCCTCCTGGAAAAATGTTCAATTGATAAATTTTAAAATTAACTCTAACTTACAGGTGTGCTGTATTATACAAGGAATATAATTTAATAAAGTCAGGAAGGTGTATCAAAAATGCATTAATGTTTCTCATTTTGTGTGCAAGCCAGGGGCCTATGATTTGAAAACAGCCCAAAGGTAATCTTTATCCACCACTGGCCAGATGCATTTTCTTTTGATGTGGTGTGGGTTTCAATGCTGTTTCAATGAATGTGAGTTTCAAGGGCAGATAAGTTTTTATGCCAAGTCTATTTTCATTGTGAGACAGTGTTGCTTTGTTTAGCAGATGTCTATTAGTGTGTGTGTATTGTGCTATAAAATGTAAAAATAAAATCCTATTCCAAATAATCATTGTAGAAGTAAAGCAGTATGCACACATTAGTGTTTATGGTAAAAAGGATGAAATAGGCAGGTAATGGGACATTGGAATGGCTGCAGGGAGACTCCGGTGCCATATTTTGGTTGTCTTTTCTTCAGTTTGGTTTGAAAGTTGGTATCCCACAATTCTATTAGAGTGGGTGGGGTTACTTAATTATGTATGCAAATTTTATTTTGATCAGCGTACAGATTTGTGCCTATTTTTCATGGGCCTTCTCCAGATTTTTGGTGTTTCCAGGTTGAGAGGTATGCATCACATACAGCATTACTGTCATCAGTATCTCTACAAACATTTATCAATGACAAATAAATACTACATATCACAAATGTAAGCTAATCACCTAGGTCATATAAATGATCAAAAAACTATGTGGCATTAGACACTTGAGCAACCACTTTCAGATTCATTAGTCAGTGTTCAGCACTGAGGTTACCATTGCCACAGGGTCAGAATGAAACAGCAGAACACACGTTGGGTCAACTATCAGTGCTACTGTGATGCAGTCTAGGCTGCCCATGCTGATGGCTCACACCATGATTCTGGCTGCCCCTGCCACATTAAAAAACTCTCAGCCCTCGGTGCTCTACCGAGGGGCTGGATGTGATGGCACTAGCATGTGGGGGACATAGTGTGGGTAGGAGCATGACTGTGATGGGACAGTCTAGATTTGACTGCTGGGCTCACAGGTAAGTGATGTACAGCAAATGTGTGTGTATGTTGCAGCACAGACATTGATGTCTGAGGGTCATTCATGTATGGGTTTAACCTGAAGGTGGTCTGCCTCTCCCCACTGGAGATAATCTGCTAGTACAGTTAGGGCACATCACACCCAGTCAGTACTATGGCACTGATCTAGCACTGCCTTAACAATGCTTTCAACAGATAACACACTGTCATGCTGTGCAGCCAGTGCTGCCATGAGCTCTCCATGTCTGCGCTCCTGACCTTCAACCTCATAGGTTCATTGGAGATTACAAGGCTAACAGCCTAAGAGCCCTTACATGCCTAGCCAATATAACCAAATTTTACCTAATATATGGCAAGCCTAGCCAATTTAATCTGATTTTACCCATATATGACCCCCTAGTGGCAAGAGGATGGCATAGATTTATGCATATGCTTTGAATATTTTAAAGATTGTCCCTATCCATATGGGACATCAGTGCTTCTCCAGGTGTGAATTTGTGGCTCCCCATCCACTGTTCTAAATTGCATTTGAAGATGGCCAAAGAAATGTCTCTGTTTAATGTGAATATGAAGCCTGTTCCAAAGAAGGAGTAATCTCTGATACACACATCTTTCTCTCTCACTCCACCATGTTTTGTTTGAGTTGTTGACCAGGTTTAGATACTTAGATTGGGTGACACTCATGCTGTTTGACTTGCAGATGTTAAACAACTCAATCAGGGTTGAATTTGTGAGTGCCTTGTAGCTTAGGCATAGGTCACTCCTTAAAAGTCAGTAAGAGACAGAATAAAGGAATAGGGCTTTTAATCTATCCACATAGGACATGTTGATTGCACAATGTATTTTCTTTTCAAGAATCCCTGAGGTCACTCCAGCTGTTGTAAGCCGAGTCATATACATGCAACATGGTGCATGTTTTACCTTTGTTTCAAGGGAGACTGCTTTGTGATCTAATCTTACCAGTGAGGACATCACATTTAGGGGTGTACAGCATTCTGCTACATTTGTGAGTACCAGATCTAGGATGTTTGCTCCCCTAGTGGGAATGCACTCGATTATTGATTTAATGAAGGCTGAGTACAGTTGGATTATAACTTCTTTGGATCTGGATGCCATACCTCTGTGTATATGTTGTGCCACATAGAAAGACTTCCATACTATAGTGAGCACATGATGGTGAAAGTTCAGGCTAATATCTATCTGTGCACCTACTGTCTACTGTTAAGGGTGTGCAATTAAAGTTAAAGTTTGCAGGGGCATGTGACTTCTGAAAGGGTATGATAATCCCTTTTTTATTTAGTTTTATACTATGGCTCTGGCACCAATCATTTGTATGATTTAGTCCCTCCTGAAGGATTGTCCAGCTTGCAGTGGTCAACAAACCTTGTCATCGCGAGGCCTTCCACATTAGCCTTATCTTTAGAGAAATATATTCCAAATAGAGGTGGACCCAGCACTGAGCTCTGTGGCACACCACTAGTAATTGGCCTCCTGCTGGATCTTGACTCACCCACTTTAAACACATGTCCTCTCCATTAGCCACTTGACTATCCATCTGGTGATATAGGGATTTATGCCCAGTTTTGTGAGTTTATTTATAATACCTAATTGGGGAATTATCAAATGCCTTGGTCAGGTCAAGTTAGGTGGTATGCACTTTTTTGCTTTAACCACAGCCCTAATGGCTTTCTAGAAGAAATCCACCAGATTTAGTAGACATGACCTGTTCTTGTCAAAGCCAAATTGGGTTAGATCCAGTATTTGGAGGTTTCATATGGCGATATTTGTCAGGTCCATGATTATTCTTTCAATTGTCTTAGATATAAGATGAGTCAAACATGAGTCTGTAAATTCCCAGGTCATTTGATGATCCTCCTTTATTCAGAAGGATGCCTGTTGTTGTCCTTCACTCTGCTGGGATAAAGCTGGTATGGAGACTGTGCTTAAATAGAGATCCTAATAGTAGTGATGGGTCCTAATTCAAGCTGTTTAAGAGGCAACCTGGTATATCATCAGGCCCCATTGAAGTCATGTTTTTAGCTTTAGAGAGTGCATTAGCAACCTGTGTTTGGTGATAATTGGTGAGGGAGTGGTGTAGGGTATTTCTTGTGAAAGAACAGGGGATGATGGGGAGGTGAAATTTGAACAGAATTTATCAGCCAGCAGATTTGCTATATTTTCTGGCTGTGAATAGGTGATGTCATCTACAACTAATTCTGCATAGCATTGGGTGTTACCCATAAGACTGTGAACATACTTGAAAAATGTCTTATAGTTATCCTTAACTTTTAGGTTATTTTTACCTGAAAGTCTGCTTTCAGAGACATAACTAGTTTTTCTCTGGGTTTGGAGGAGCTTGGAAGCTAGCTATGCTATCACTTTATAGGAAGCATTTTGCCTAAGAAATTTTCTTAAAGTTTTTGGGGGTTAGATGGGGGGTCTAGTTTTACCTTTGTTTCAAGGGAGACTTCTTTGTGATCTAATCTTACCATGAGGATATCACACTTAGGGGTGTACAGCATTCTGCTGCATTTGTGAATACCAGATCTAGGTTGTTTGCTCTCCTAGAGGGAATGCCGTCTAGCTGCTCCATAGCATAAAGTCAAGAAATCTTTGGACCTGCATGTAAGTGGTCATGTAGGCCTCCCAGCTAATGAAGGGGTAGTTAAAATCACCCATGGGTATGGTATTGATCTGGATGGTGAGTGATTCTAGTAACTTCAGGTATAATATATGGGTTTCCTGGCTCATTTTGGGGGCTATTTCTAGGAAGAATGGATTTTTGCATGGTTAGTTGGACATTGAGTAGCTCAAGCATGTCATATTGGTTTGACTAGCCTTAATGTGTGCTTATCATTTATGCAGATACAGATACCTCTGAGCTTTTGTGCTCAGTGGGTGGTCAGAACATGAAAGACATTAGAGCCATGCACTGCCAGAATACTTTATGTGGGTTTGAACCATATTTCAATAACTGCACAGATGTCAGCATTCTCAGAGTGAGGAGAGTTCTTTAGGGAGAGCAGTTTCTTGTTGAGACTCCTAGCATTGAACAGTAACAGCTTTAGCTTGTCCTGAGTATCTTTTTCAATGTTAGAAGGTATGCTTGTCTGGCAATGCCAAAAAAAGCACTCTAGGGGTGGATAATGTTTCGGCCAGTATAAAAAAAATAATGGTGATATATGAAACCATCCCTGGCAAAGCAGAGTGGCCAGTCAGCCATGTCTCCCAGGCTAACAAGTACTGGACCCTTTTAGAATGTCACCAGTAGATAAACCAATTGTTAAAGTTGATAATTATCTGTTGGAGACATGTGTGAATGGGCATACCTTTGTTGAAGGTTGTGCATCAGGGCTGGCAACTCGGTACGTAAAAATCTACTGCCATTCATTAGCGGACCGGAGTTCTGCTGTTGCGACCCCTAACCGAGAAAAGCCGAAAGATACAACAAATGTGGCATTAGCCTTGAAGATGGTAGAATGCTGCTAAGTGCTAGGCCCATACCAGCTTGTAACACATATTCTGAAATCACAATTATGTCTGTCTTGATATAGTCCAAGGAGGTAACTCTCAGGTCATTCATACCTACATGGACAGTGAGTTAGTCATACTGCTACTTGTTAGTAAGTGAACTGAGTGCATGCATGATCTGGCAGATACTGGTCCCTGACAGGAAATTAACTTAACCCTCTCCTTATTCAGCTTAGTTAGAGGGACATCAGTATGTCTCACAAAGGGGTGTCTTATGACAAAAATATTGCATTGTAGGATATTTCACCTTACAGGCTTCATAGGTGAGACAGAATGAGATGTGTCTTTATGTGCTGTGATGGGAATTGCCTTATTTTTGTACATGTGCAGTTTTGGGGACTGTGCCTGAGAGGTCTTTGAGGTTTGGGTAAGTTACCTGTGAGCACATCCACATATGTGGGTCTATGTGTCTGGTCCTTTGTGGGTGCAGTGAGTGAAGTGTGAGAGTCTCTGACAACCTGTTTTTGTTTTGTTTTGTGTCTGTAAATGAGAGACTAGCCTCCAGTGTCAATGTGTAACTATTCTCTCACATATTGTATTTCTCTTTTTGAGGATTAAGCGGTTGTCAGTGTACATAAAGCAATTGCTGCATCACCTCAGGATAACATTGTCCAACAAGCTAGGTGCAGAGATAACAGTAAAGCGCCTATACATGGTTGAAGGTCCTAATGTGTACTTTGCAAGCAACAGGAGTGGAGAGTGTTGAAACTGGAGGAGGGATGGGTGCTTACTTGGTGTAATCTACAGCTAACCTATCCAGCGATCCTGCTCAGTGCCCATAGCAGGTGCACTTTGTGCAGTGATAGTCCTGGGTTCTAAAATAATGTAATGTAAACCTAAACAGTCCTAACTAAATGCATAAATCTTGTTCACCATGCAAACTAGTTGCCCTATGAGTAATGCTGGAATAAGGTAAAGTTCTGAGGTAGTTTTTATAGGAAAATTTCAACTTCTGGTGATTGCATGAATAGAAGGCATCACTAACCACCACTGTGTGAAGAGCAGCTTTATGCAAACATGATGTTTATTGTGATGCCCTTGTCCTGGACCAGCAGAGAGGGCATCTCATATGAGAGGAAAGGATAACAAATACACACAGTAAAGTACAATTTCTCTTAAGAGCACACAGAAATCACAGTCAGTCCAGGGCTGGTCGCTATCTTGCTTCCCAGGTCTCCAATAAGACTCCCCACTGGCACAGATATAGGGTCCAGATCTCAGCCTAGCTGGGCAAGCTAATATCTCCAGAACCCTCTCGGTCCAACCAGTGCTTCATGTCCCTGCCCAAGTAGCTGACACACCCACACTTTGAGATAAGAGTTTACACAACCACACAGAAACTTCTGGGGAAGGCTGGCACAGGTTCTCCAGCTGTGCCCCTTTTACCCAGACTATACAGTAGTAATTACTGACACCACCTAGCTAATATTTATCAGCTACTCAAAGGCCCTTAAAAGGGTGTCCAATTATTGGTAGCATGACTTAAACAGTCTCAAGGCTTATTAGAGTGACTTGGTCAGTAAGCTCTATAAATATGCAATGTACTCTAGAGCTTAACTTATCTCTACACAAACCAGCCACAGTTAAAAGGTTTTAAAATATTTAATAATAAATAATTAAAAACACAAGACAATGCTTTCTACTACACAGTCAGTGGTAGTCAAGAGTTCAGAGATCACAAAGAAAAACTTAAAATAATTCAGTACAGTTCTGACATAACAGAAAAACACTTAGTCTAATCTTTCTAGCTCCTAGCTATCCCTAAAAGAAAATACAAGTCTAAGATAATGTACATGTGAGCAAGAGGCAGTGCTGTGGGTTGCATGATCCAGACAAAAATGCTTAATGCCTTCTGATTCTCTCTGTTTAAATTGCTATTGAAGTTCTGATAAACATTACATCATCTTTTTACACTTTTCTGGTGTTTCCAGGCTACACATTAACTGCATTTACATTCTTAACATCTACCTTTTGTTATCTTGCAACTGGTCAGGAATAGAGCAATATAAATGCATTTGCGTGTTTAAATCTAGCAATTTAACTCTTAGTTAAAATAATAGAAATAATTTCTTCATCTAGACTTTTCAGCTCCACTGCTACTTTAAAGGGTCACTACATGCTTTAATTTGGTCAGTAGAGTGCACTGTTGTCACATTTATTTCCAGTTCCACATGTAACAGCATTTCTTTACATTTAAGACAACAAGCCTGTAGTTTACATTAATATTTACAAATTACAGAATTATCTGCCAAATTCTATCTTGCTATGCTGGCAGCCTTCACCCTTCTCTACCAGTCTTCACATTTCTCTCCCCGCCCCTCGAGAGTTCAAACTAGTTTTTCAAGTGACCCTTGAGAAACACCACTTGAAAGGGTTAGGTCTATCTAGGTGTACCTCACCCTATTCCCTGTCTTGAGAGCCCATCTGCATTGGCACTGCTACTCAAACTGCAGTGCACCACTGACATATATGCTTGCAAACCTAGGCTCCATCTTAGCAACTTGGCATTTTGCTGGCTGGCTCTGTTTAACCATGTTAGGGGGCTGTGATCTGTCATAACAGTGAATTTACTTCCATACATATAAGGCTGAAGTTTCTGCAATGCCCACACTATGGCTAGACATTCCTTTTCTACAGCTGCATAGCATCCCTCCCTGGGTTGGAGCCTACAACTGAGATAAACCACCGGGTGCTCTTCCCCCCTGAAGAAATCTGGCTAAGTACAAACCCCACCCCCATGGTTCGAAGCATCCACCTGCACAACAAATACTTTGCTGTAATCTGGACTGGCTAACAAAGGGGGTCCTACCAAAGCTTCTTTAAGCTTCTGGAATGCCTGTTCACATGCTGGGGTCCACACTACCTTATCTGGCCTGTTCGTCCATGTCAGGTCTGTGAGGAGAGCAGCTATGCTACTATAACTGAGTAGGAACTTTCTGTAGTATCCAGCTGTCCCTAAAAATGTCCTCACCTGCATTTTAGTAACAGGTGCAGGCCATACCTGAATGGCTTCCACTTTGGCAGGTTCTGGCCTTATATTACCACTCCCCACTCTATGTCCTAGGTAGGAGACCCCTGCCATACCCACCTAACATTTGCTCAGCTTAATGGTCAACCCTGCCATCTGTAGTCTGCCCAGCACTTCGCTTTCATGCTGAAGGTGCTCTGGCTAGGAATGGCTGTAGATGGCAATATCATCAAGGTAAGCAAGGGAAAACCCTCCTGCTCTTGCTAGGATACAATCAACCAGCCTCTGGAAAGTCGGTGGGGCATTCTTCATCTCAAAAGGCAGTTTTGTGAACTCATACAAGCCAAAAGGAGTCACAAAGGCTGACTTCTGTCTAGCACTGGGAGTCAAGGGCACCTGCCAGTAATCCTTGGTAAGATCAATGATTGTAAGATACTTAGCCCCACCCAGCTGCTCTTGGGCCCCCTCTGTCCTAGGCATGGAGTAAGCATCTGACTCTGTGTGTGACTATTTAATTTCCTGTAGTCCACACAGAACTTGGTGCTGCCATCCTTCTTTGGCACCAGCATCACTGGGGAGGCCCAGGGACTGTTGAAACCTTGAATCACCCCTAGTTCTAACATCTCCTGTACCTTCTCCCTCAGAGTCTGTTTGACTTTCTCAGGCCTACCAAATAGGCCTTTGGGGTCCTGTATCCACCTGATGCTGCACCAGGTGGGTGCACCCTGGTTTCCCAGTGAACATGTCCCCAGATTCCTGCAACACTGCTCAGATTTCTCAAACCTGGGTAGGAGATAGCTGCTGGGGCATTGTTACCCCTTCCACTGAGGTGCCTCACTGAGGAGATCAGTCCCCAGATCTCCCTCAGACTCCTCCTGCAATCCACTGCAAATGCTCAGCCCAAGGGCCTCCCTATCATGGTAAGGTTTTGTCATGTTAACATGGTACAATTTGTGCTCCTGCCTTTTGCCTAGCAGTTCCACCATGTAGTTAAAATCAATTACTTTTCTTACCACCTTGTAGGGTCCCTCCCAAGCTACTTGCAGCTTATTGTGTCTGACAGGAATGAGAACCATTACCTGCTGCACCACAGCATACTCTCTAGCTCGAGCATTCCTGTCAAACCACACTTTTTTCTGTTGTTGGGCTTCTGCCAGGTTCTCCTGGGCCAAGGCCATGAGTTCCCTGAGCCTTGTCCTGAGGTTTAGGATGTATGCCACAACAGACTCTTTTTGAGACTCGCACTCACCTTCCCACTCATCTTGAATTAAATCTAGAGGTCCCCTCACCCTATGCCCCTACAGCAACACAAAGGGTGAAAAACCTGTGGGTTCTTGGGGAACTTCTCTGTAAGCAAACAACAGATGGGACAAATATTTGTCCCACTCCCTCTTAAACTGAGCTGCAAATTCCCATAGCATGGACTTGATTGTAAAGTTTAACCTCTCAACAAGACCATTAGTCTGGGGATGGAAGGGGGTGGTCTTCATATGCTTCACCCCACAGGACTTCCACAGACAAGCCAGTAGGTCTGACATGAAATTGACATCTCTGTCAGTCAGTATTTCTTTTGGGAAACTACCCTGCTGAAAATCTAACAAAGCATTTGCCACCTTCTTTGCCTCAATGGAGGACAAAGCCACTGCCTCAGGGTATTGTGTAGCATAATCCACTACCACTAGGATATACTTTGTCCCTGTGGAACTTGGGGTACTCAGAGGTCACACAATATCGATATCTACCCTCTATAATGGCTCCTCAATCACAGGAAATGCATCAAAGGAGCTCTCACCTTGTCCCCTGCCTTGCCTACCTATTAGCACTGCACACAGGTCCTGCAGTACCCTGTTAAATCTCTGGAAATTCCAGGTTAATAAAGTTCTGCATCATATGCCTATTTGTATGTTTTATGCCCATATGACCTGCAAAGGGAATGTCATGGGCTATGGCTCGGCGTGCCAGATGGTAGGCTCTAGGCACTACCAGCTGCTGTACTCTCTCACCTTCTAGCCCTCCCTCAGGGGTCCACTCTCTGTTTAATAACTCTTGTTCCCAGTATACAGATTCCCCCTTTCCCTGAGAATCAGGTGCATCCCTAGCTACCTGCCTCAGGCCTTGCAATGTGGGGTCTGAGAGCTGGGCCTGTCTCAGCTCTGTTCTTGTAACCATTCCCAGCTCTCCTTCCACAGGAAGTCTGGCATCCTCTGACAGTGGTGACTCACTGTCAGCCTGGGTACTACTACTCACTTCTACCTTTGCAGTCATTCTGTCCAAGGGACCATCAGTACCCCAAGCAGCTGTGGCTCACCTTCAGGCTCACTGCTACATCATAGCTCCCTCTCTGAAGTAACCACCTCACCAGTCCTGGCTGCAAGTATGTAGTTTCTCTGAGTCTTCCCCAGGCTACCAGACCAACATGCTTGTCTCCTAGCCTGACCATGTGTAACTGCATGAGCACATGATACTGCCTCATCCAAATCTTTCCCTATCAGAACATCTGCAGGATGGTAGTTCTGTACCCCTGTTGTCTCAAGACAACCTACTATTGGCATTTTGTCTTTCCCACTTACTGGCTCCCTCACCTTTGGTTCCCCACCTCACCTCTGTGGACATCTGTATGCCACATGACCCCACTGGTTACATTCAAAGCATTTAACCCTAGCTCCTGGACGTGTACCTGGACTAGTGGCTTCCCCTGCTACTGGCAGATTTTGTTGGGGCAGTCTGTGCTGCCCACCATGGTTTCCTTTAGACCCATGAGCAGTACTGGGAGTCCCCTTCCAGTGCAGGCTGCCCTGCTTGCCAGGTATAGGTCTCCCTTCTTCCCCAACTCCTCTGAATTAGCACATTGTCTGTCAGCTAACCAGATCCTCATGTCCTCAGGCAATGTGCTAAGGGCTTGTTCCCTCACCAAAAGGTCTGCCAGTCCTTCAAAAATGGTGACCTGACATCCACTCATCCACCTATGGAAATAAGTGCTCAAATCAGCAACATATTCACACACACTTTCATTTGCCTTCCGCCTATGCTCATGAAACTTTTCCCTGTACATTTCAGGTGTTAGCTAAAACAGTTCTAAAATACTATTTTTACAGCAGTATAATCAAAACATGCAACATCAGACATTTTGGACAGAACAGTTACTGCTTTACCATGGTGTAAGGGGGTCAGGAACTGTACCCAGAGCCCTTGCTCAACTTCATACTGTTTACATACCCTCTCAAACATATGAATGAAACTATCAAAATTATCCCCCTCTTTAAACTGTGGAAGAAATTTACTGACCTTTTATGCTTCTGGGGTCCAGTTACTCCCTTCCCCATTACCTCCATGACTATGGCAAAGAGTCAGCATCTCCTTCTCATGCTGCCTCTGTCTTTCCTTTTCCTCAGCTTCCAGATGTAACAGTTTCTCATTCTCCTCAGGCTGTAGACTCCTCAGTCTCTCAGCTGCTTCTATTTCCAAATGCCTGGACTCAAACTCAAGTCTCTTTAGCTCCAGCAGGATTTTTAAGTCCACTGCAGAAGATTAAGCTGTCTATTTTCCGAGGGTATTACATCTCAACTGCAAGTCTGATTGTCCTCCTGGATGCTGTTTTCTGATGCAGCTGTAACAAAGGCTGCAATTAGGTCTGCCTTAGTCAGGTTTCCATGCACCAGTCCCCTAGCCTGGCACATCTCCACCAGTTGGCTTCTTGTCAGCTTTCCATACTCTTCTGCTGACATGCTGACTGTTCACCCTGACTAACTAAGCTAACAAAAGAAATAAAACAATTGTGATCTGAACTCTGAGTAGTCACTGCATGGCTGTTTTAGAGTACAAAAACACTTTCAAAGCTCATTGTACACAAACTACAGGATTCACTCTACCCACACCACTACAAGCCAATTAGTATTTGCCAACTAATTAATATGTGATGTGGATATCCCACCACTGCCAAACAGTTAATATGTGAGGATATGCCAACCACTGCCACCAATTAATATGTGATGCCCTTGCCCTGGCCCAGAAATCATGGAGCATCAATCCTCACCACTAACACCAGAGAGGGCTTCTCATATTTGAGGAAAGGATAACAAATACATACAGTAAAGTGCAATTTCCCTTAAGAGCACACAGGGATCACAGTCAGTCCTGGGCTGGTTTCTCCCTTGCTCCCCAGGTCCCCAATAAGACTCCACACTGACACAGCTATAGGGTCCAGATCTCAGCCTAGCTGGGCAAGCTAATATCTCCAGCACCGTCTCTGACCAACCAGTGCTTCCTGTCCCTGCCCAAGTTGCTGACATACCCACACTTTGAGAAAAGAGTTTACACAACCACACACAAACTTCTGTGGAAGGCTGGCACAGGTTCTCCAGCTGTGCCCCTTTTACCCAGACTATATGGCAGTAATTACTGCCACCACCCAGCTTATATTTATTTGCTACTCAAAGGCCCTTAAAAGGGTGTCCAATTATTACTGTGCAATATTATTATCCAGTTGGTAGTATGACTTAAAGAGTCTCAAGGCTTATTAGAGTGACTTGATCAGTAAACTCTATAAATATGCAATTCAGTCTAGAGCTTAACTTATCTCTTCACAAACCAGTCACAGTTAAAAGGTTTTAAAATATTTAATAATAAATAATAAAACCATAAGACAGTGATTTCTAATACACAGTCAGTGCTAGTCAAGAGTTCAGAGATTACATAGAAATACTTAAAATAATTCAGTACAGCTCTGACATAACAGAAAAACACTTAGTCTAATATTTCTAGCGTCTAGCTATTCCTAAAAGAAAATACAAGTCTAAGATAACGTACATGTGAGCAAGAGGCAGTTCTGTGAGTTGGATGATCCAGACAAAAATGTTTAATGCCTTCTGATTCTTTCTGTTTGAATTGCTATTGCAGTTCTGATAAACATTACATCATCTTTTTACACTTTCCTGGTGTTTCACAGCTACACATTAACTGCATTTACATTCTTAACATCTCCCTTTTGTTATCTTGCAGCTGGTCAGGAAAAGCGCAATAAAAATGCATTTGCATGTTTAAATCTAGCAATTTAACTCTTGGTTAAAATCTTAGAAAGAATTTCTTCATCTAGACTTTTTGGCACCACTGGTACTGCAAAGGGTCACCACATGCATTAACTTGGTCAGTAGAGTGCACTGTTGTCAGATTTATTTCCAGTTCCACATGTAACAGTATTTCTTTACATTTAAGACAACAAGCCTGTAGTATACATTAATATTTACAAATGACAGAATTATCTGCAAAATTCTATCTTGCAAGGTGGGCAGCCTTCACCCTTCTCTACCAGTCTTCACACCCCCCCCCCCCGAGAACTCAAACTAGTTTTTCAAATGACCCTTGAGAAACGCCACTTGAAAGTGTTACGTCTATCTGGATGTACCTCACCCCATTCCCTGTCTTGAGAGCCCATCTGCATTGGCAGTGCTACTCACACTGCAGTGCTCCACTGACATATCATATGCTTGCAAACCTAGGCTCCATCTTAGCAACTTGGCATTTTGCTGGCTGGCTCTGTTTAACTATGTTAGGGGTTGTGATCTATCATAACAGTGAATTTCCTTCCATGCAGATAAAGCTGAAGTTTCTGCAATACCCACACTATGGTTAGACATTCCTTTTGTACAGCTGCATAGCATTCCTCCCTGGGTTGGAGCCTACAACTGAGATAAACCACTGGGTGCTCTTCCCCCCTGAAGAAATCTGGCTAAGTACAACCCCCACCCCATGGTTTGAAGCATCCACCTGCACAAAAAATTCTTTGCTGTAATCTGGACTGACTAACACGGGGGTCCTCTCAAAGCTTCTTTAAGCTTCTGGAATGCCTGCGCACATGCTGGGGTCCACACTACCTTATCTGGCCTGTTCTTCCATGTCAGGTCTGTGAGGAGAGCAGCTATGCTACTATAAATGGGGAGGAACTTTCTGTAGTATTCAGCTGTCCCTAAAAATGTCCTCACCTGCTTTTTAGTAACAGGTGCAGGCCATGCCTGAATGGCTTCCACTTTGGCAGGTTCTGGCCTTATCTTACCACTCCCCACTCTATGTCCTAGGAAGGAGACCCCCGCCATACCCACCTGACATTTGCTAAGCTTAATGGTCAACCCTGCCATCTGTAGTCTGTCCAGCACTTCCCTGACATGCTGAAGGTGCTCTGGCTAGGAATGGCTGTAGATGGCAATATCATCCAGGTAAGCAAGGGCAAACCCTCCTGCTCTTGCTAGGATATGATCGACCAGCCTCTTGAAAGTCACTGGGGCAGTCTTCATCCCAAAAGACATCTTTGTGAACTCATACAAGCCAAAAGGAGTCACAAAGGCTGACTTCTCTCTAGCCCTGGGAGTCAAGGGCACCTGCCAGTAACCCTTGGTAAGATCAATGGTTGTAAGATACTTAGCCCCACCCAGCTGCTCTTGGGCCTCCTCTGTCCTAGGCATGCAGTAAGCATCTGACTCTGTGTGACTATTCTATATCCTGTAGTCCACACGGAACCTGGTGCTGCCATCCTTCTTTGGCACCAGCACCACTGGGGAGGCCCAGGGACTGTTGAACTCTTGAATCACTCATATTTCCAACATCTCCTGTACCTTCTCCCTCAGAGTCTGTTTGACTTTCTCAGGCCTGCCGAATAGGCCTTTGGGGTCCTGTATCCACCTGGTGCTGCACCAGGTGGGTGCATGCAGGTTTCCCAGTGAACATGTCCCCAGATTCCTGCAACACTGCTCAGATTTCTCGAACCTGGGTAGGAGATAGTTGCTGGAACATTGCTACCCCTTCCACTGAGGTGGATATCAGTCCCCAGATCTCCCTCAGACTCCTCCTGCAATCCACTGCAAATGCTCAGCACAAGGGCCTCCCTATCACGGTAAGGTTTTGTCATGTTAACATGGCACAATTTGTGCTCCTGCCTTCTGCCTAGCAGTTCCACCATGTAGTTAAAATCACTTATCTTTCTTACCACCTAGTAGGGTCCCTCCCAAGCTGCTTGCAGCTTGTTGTGTCTAACAGGAATGAGACCCTTTACCTGCTGCCCCACAGCATACTCTCTAGTGCAAGCATTCCTGTCATACCACACCTTTTTCTGTTGTTGGGCTTCTGCCAGGTTCTTCTGGGCCAAGCCCATGAGTTCCCTGACCCTTGTCCTAAGGTTTAGGATGCATGCCACAACAGACTCTTTTTGAGATTTGCACTCACCTCCCCATTCATCTTTAATTATATCTAGAGGTCCCCTCACCCTATGCCCATACAGCAACACAAAGGGTGAAAAACCTGTGGGTTCTTGGGGAACGACTCTGTAAGCAAACAACAGATAGGGCAAATATTTGTCCCACTCCCTTTTAAACTGAGCTGCAAATTCCTGTAGCATGAACTTGATTGTAGAGTTTAACCTCTCAACAAGACCATTAGTCTGGGGATAGTAGGGGTGGTCTTCATGTGCTTCACCCAACAGGACTTCCACAGACAAGCCAGTAGGTCTGACATGAAATTGGCACCTCTGTCAGTCAGTATTTCTTTTGGGAAACTACCCTCCTGAAAATCTCTAGCAAAGCATTTGGCACCTTCTCTGCTTCAATGGAGGACAAAGCCACTGCCTCAGGGTATCATGTAGCATAATCCACTACCACTAGGATAGACTTTTCCCCTGTGGAACTTGGAGGACCCACAATATCCATAGCTACCCTCTAAAATGGCTCCTCAATCACAGGCAAAGGCATCAAAGGAGCTCTCATCTTGTCTCCTGCATTGCCTACCTTTTAGCACTGCTCACAGGTCCTGCATTACCCTGTTACATCTCTGGAAATGTCAGGTTAATAAACGTCTGCATAATACACCTCTTTGTATGTTTTATGCCCATATGACCTGCAAAGGGAAGATTATGGGCTATGGCTTGAAATGCCAGATGGTAGGCTCTAGGCACTACCAGCTGCTGCACTCTCTCACCTTCTAGCCCTCCCCCAGGGGTCCACTCTCTGTTTAGTAACCCTTTATCCCAGTATACTGATTATCCCTTTCCTTGAGAATCAGGTGCAACCCTAGCTACTTGCCTCAGGCCTTGCAATGTTGGGTTTGAGAGCTGAGCCTGTCTCAACTTTCTCCTTGTAACCATTCCCAGCTCCCCTTCCACAGGAAGTCTGGCATCCTCTGACAGTAGTGCCTCACTCTCAGCCTGAGTACTACTCCTCACTTCTACCTTTGCAGTCTCTCTGTCCAAGGGACCATCAGTACCCCTAAGCAGCTGTGGCTCACTTTCAGGCTCACTGCTACATCATAGCTCCCTCTCTGAAGTAACCAACTCACCAGTCCTGGCTGCAAGTATGTAGTTTCTCTGGGTCTTTCCCAGGCTACCAGACACACATGCTTGTCTCCTAGCCTGACCGCGTGTAACTGCATAAGCACATGGTACTGCCTCATCCAAATCCTTCCCTATCAGGACATCTGCAGGATGGTAGTTCAGTACCCCTGTTGTCTCAAGACAACCTACTATTGGCATTTTGTCTTTCCCACTTACTGGCTCCCTCACCTTTGGTTCCCCACCTCGCCTCTGTGTATATCTGTATGCCACATGGCCCCACTGGTTACATTCAAAACATTTAACCCTAGCTACTGGACGTGTACCCAGACTAGTGGCTTCCCCTGCTACTGGCAGATTCTGTTGGGGCAGTCTGTGCTGCCCACCATGGTTTCCTTTAGACCCATGAGCAGTACTGGGAGTCCCCTTCCAGTGCAGGGCTGCCCTGCTTGCCAGGTATAGGTCTCCCTTCTTCCCCAACTCCTCTGAAGTAGCACATTGTCTGTCAGCTAACCAGATCCTTATGTCCTCAGACAATGTGCTAAGGGCTTGTTCCCTCACCAAAAGGTCTGCCAGCTCTTCAAAAGTGATGACTTGACATCCACTCACCCACCTATGGAAATAAGTACTCAAATCACCAACATATTCACACACACTTTCATCTGCCTTGCGCCTATGCTCATGTAACTTTTTCCTGTATATTTCACGTGTTGGCTTAAACAGTTCTAAAATACTATTTTTACAGCAGTGTAATAAAAACATGCAACATCAGACATTTTGGACAGAACAGTTAAAGCTTTACCATGGAGTAAGGGAGTCAGGAACTGTACCCAGAGCCCTTGATCAACTTCACACTGATTACATACGCTCTCAAATATATGAATGAAACTATCAAAATTATCCCCCTCTTTAAACTTCGGAAGAAATTTACTGACCTTTTATACTTCTGGGGTCCAGTTACTCCCTTCCCCATTACCTCCATGACTCTGGCAAAGAGTCAGCATCTCCTTCTTATGCTGCCTCTGTCTTTCCTTTTATTCAGCCTCCAGATGTAACAGTTTCTCATTCTCCTCAGGCTGTAGACTCCTCAGTCTCTCAGCTGCTTCTATTTCCAAATGTCTGTCCTCCAACTCAAGTCTCTTTAGCTCCAGCAGGATTTTTAAGTCCACTGCAGAAAGATTAATCTGTCCATTCTCTGAGGGTATTATATCTCCACTGCAAGTCTGATTGTCCTCCTGGATGCTGTTTTCTGATGCAGCTGTAACAAAGGCTGCAATCAGGTCTGCCTTAGTCAGGTTTCCATACACCAGTCCCCTAGCCTGGCACATCTCCACCAGCTGGCTTCGTGTCAGCTTTCCATACTCTTCTGCTGACATGCTGACTGCTCACCTTGACTAACTAAGCTAACAAAAGAAATAAAACAATTGTGATCTGAACTCTGAGTAGTCAATGCATGGCTGTTTTAGAGTACAAAAACACCTTCAAAGCTCATTGTAAACAAGCTACAGGATTCACTCTACCCACAGCACTACAATCCAATTAGTATTTGCCAACTAATTAATATGTGATGTGGATAACCCACCACTGCCAAACAATCAATATGTGAGGAAATGCCAACCACTGCCACCAATTAATATGTGATGCCCTTGCCATGGCCCAGCAATCAAGGAGCATCAATCCTCACCACTAACACCAGAGAGGGCTTCTCATATGAGAGGAAAGGATAACAAATACACACAGTAAAGTTCAAATTCCCTTAAGAGCACACAGAGATCACAGTCAGTCCAGGACTGGTTGCTCCCTTGCTCCCCAGGTCCCCAATAAGACTCCCCACTGGCACAGCTATAAGGCCCAGATCTCAGCCTAGCTGGGCAAGCTAAAATCTCCAGCACCCTCTCTGTCCAACCAGTGCTTTGTGTCCCTGCCCAAGTTGCTGACACACCCACAATTTGAGATAAGAGTTTTCACAACCACACAGACACTTCTGGGGAAGGCTGGCACAGGTTCTCCAGCTGTGACCCTTTTACCCAGACTATATGGCAGTAATTACAGCCACCGCCCAGCTTATATTTATCAGCTACTCAAAGGCCCTTAAAAGGGGGTCCAATTATTACTGTGCAATATTATTATTCAATTGGTAGTATGACTTAAACAGTCTCAAGGCTTATTAGAGTGACTTGGTCAGTAAACTCTATAAATATGCAATGTATTCTAGAGCTTAACTTATCTCTACACAAACCAGCCACCATTAAAAGATTTTGAAATATTTAATAATAAATAATTAAAAGCACAAGAAAATGCTTTCTACTACACAGTCAGTGCTAGTCAAGAGTTCAGAGATCACACAATAATACTTAACATAACTCAGTAGTTCAGTTCTAATCTTTCTAGATTCTAGCTATCCCTAAAAGAAAACACAAGTCTAAAATAATTTACATGTGAGCAAGAGGCAGTGCTGTGAGTTGGATGATCCAGACAAAAATGCTTAATGCCTTCTGATTCTCTCTGTTTTAATTGCTATTAGAGTTCTGATAAACATTACATCATCTTTTTACAATTTCCTGGTGTTCCCATGCTACACATTAACTGCATTTACATTCTTAACATCTCCCTTTTGTTATCTTGTAACTGGTCAGGAACAGAGCAATAAAATACATTTGCATGTTTAAATCTAGCAATTTAACTCTTGGTTAAAACAATAGAAAGAATTTCTTCATCAAGACTTTTTGGTATCACTGCTACTTCAAAGCATCACCACATGCTTTACTTTGGTCAGTAGAGTGCACTGTTGTCACATTTATTTCCAGTTCCACATGTAACATAATGTCTTTACATTTAAGACAAAAAGCCTGTAGTTTACATTCATATTTGCAAATGACAGAATTATCTGCAAAATTCTATCAGGCTAGGCTGGCAACCTTCACCCTTCTCTAGCAGTCTTCACACTTACATACAATTAACATGTTTTTCACTAACTATGACCTAAGGCCAGTAAGGTAAGCACACAGTGAGCTTTCCGTCAGCAATTCCTAGATCAGATAGGTGAAATAAATCATCTCCTGCCACAAGAGTGCAGACGTTGACCCTCTTAATGTAAAATGACTGGTTTTGAGATATTGTGTTAATGAACCATAAACAGATGCCTAGTACTAATTAAAAAACACTAGATACAATGTATTTCAATGCAGAACAGCAGCCTTTACAGTTTAAAACTGCAACTTTAAACTTTAAAGAAGTGCAGAAAAACAATAAATAGCATGGAAATATTTCAAAGTATAATAAAAACAAGCAATGCAAGTGCAAAATAATACTTATTTTTTTCTTTCCGAGGATGGCTTCAGATCTTAGTAAAATCTGTCAAAGTCTCTGGCATTGTCACCAAATTATGAACAGTTCTGGATAAATGTTACCAGTTTTAACACTTACAAGTGGTTTGTGATAAGATCAGTTGAACAGGCAGGTGCACAAAGGTCAGATACAGGATGTTGAGTTCATTTGCCTGTCATAGTATGCGGACACCCTATGACACATACCCACGTACATCAGCTGCCCTCTCATATGTAGTCCAATGGGCAGTATTGGTCTATCATATGGAATGGTCATCATCATTACCACACTCCACGTGGGACAATGGGTTATGGTTATCTTCATCATGTCCATTATCTCATATTCCCACATCAGTAAAATGCCCAGCTGCTGTATCCTTCATGTCTGAGATTTCACTCTGATCCACATAGCTTTCCCCTTCAGGGCCAGGCAATAAAACCAATTCAGTAGCCTGTGTGGCATGAGCCATACTATCTCGGTTATGCACATCACATCCTACCACAGGATCAGTGGATGAGCTACTGAAGGAGGCAGGCAGTGAACATGCTACAAGAAGTGACAGATGACGCATGTCACATACCCTCACAGAAATCAAATGCTGCAACATACTACAAAAATATGGGACAACTGTGTGACTACAGTGCTAATGATGATATGAATTTACCAGGATGTGATCGCTGTGGGTGGTGCAGGGAACCTATATAGCAGAGATGATGTGTAAATTGCATATCAAACAATTATGACAGAAGAGAATAATACAAAAACTAAGACCTGTATGGCATGTCTTCTTGTGACTCCACTGCTAGAGGTGAGAGTTGAAATGCAATTGTCATATGAAAAGCTAGACATGAAATCTTCATTATTAAGCACATACCAGGTTTCATGTGGCATTCCAACAGAAGTATAACACACAGGAGATATTACAGACACATTCTGGATGATTGAGAATGATGTGCAGATTGGAGGTATCCTAGGCAGGTGAACAAGAATACAGCAGTAATGAAGGGCACACGTGATTATCAGTAGTGAAATGTAGGAAATGCCTTACTAGGTATGTCCTCTCTGTTAGGTGAATTTATCATCTGTTGTAATGTGGATCCTGTTGTATAATAAGGCACGCAAACATCAAAATGTGAGTATACTTCATAGTCATGACTGGAAGCAGAGGCACAAAACAAATAAGGTACAAAATAACAGGATATGGAGACACTTACACGACAAATGGTGCATGTGTCTTGCAGAAGTACCTGCATATGGAACAAGGCAACATGAATATCCCAGTTCATAAGTGTGCTAAAAAGTGCTGCATCATATCAACAAGACGGACAACCTTACCTGGTCTGTCTGTACATGCAGCTTCAGGGCCCACATATTGTGATGATCTATCTGTAGGTTAAAAAGCCATAATAATATCAATATGTGAGTATACTTCACAGACATGACATGAGGCAGAAACACAGACAACTGGGTTACTCTAACTCCTATATTTAGTCATTTGCATGGCATGTTGCTACTGTGCAAATGTTGAGGGACCTATGCAACTAAAAAAAAAAAATCAAAAGTTGCTGGGAGTGTTATGTATGTATTATGCTGGTAAAATAACAGTCTGTAACACTTACATTATGCATCCACATCAGGTGTGTTTCCACATTCACAGTATAATTCTGCTGTTGGAACACAAATATAAAAATAAGATAATAATTGTAAAAGGAAGTTTTATAATAAGAAATGGTGTATGTAGCAGTTTTTGGAACCCCTGCTTCAATACCTCTCCCAGGTATCAGACTGTCCTGAGTACTGGTATGATGCAAGTCCAGAAACACCATTATCTCATCAAGGGAGGCAAGGGTGGCCCAACTTCAGTGGCATTCGTCACCCTCTCATTGCAGCAGAGTCTGTTGGCTGCACAGAGCATCATGTAAGAAAAACAGAAAAACATCACCAACAGGCCTCCCTGGATCTATTATGATCACCCACAGCACTGACCATGTTTGCAAGATCTGTCCACACTTGATTCCTCCAGACAGTATCGTCCATCCATCCGAGAAGGTTGCGGCCATGCTGAAACAGAGCCTTGATAAGAATTCCATTCTCTCTTTGTGGGAAATTGTTTCTCCTAGTTCTGATTGACATCTGGAAGTTAGGGTGATATGCACATGTTTCACTTAATATAGAGGCTCACAGATTGACATAATGTTACAAACATATGTCAACCAAATTGCTTACCTCTTATTTACAATGAAATGTTGTGAAAAATAATCCATTTCATGTATATCACTGTTATGTACAGATAATCAAAATGAAAATGAAAAACATGTCTGAATATGTAATCATTAAGGACTAAAAACAACATCAACTTTACCAGTACATTAAAATATGTTATATAGGTTACATGTCGGACATAATCCATGACAGTCGAAATCTGAATAGGTAAGGCACAAACACATATACACTGTGACACAAACCCAGTACTATAGCAATGGTGTTGCCACACTTACATGTACATGCAGACAGAATGAGCTTGTGTACCCCAAGAATGTCATATGTCTGTCATATACAACCACAGTCAGTAACACACTTCATTGTTACTGTCATTATATGTTATGTTGTACAGAAACACAGAAGGCAGAAGGCAGTATATTAAAATCTAACATTATGTACTCATGCTTAGATATCAAAGCAATAGAGTGAACATTCAAATCGACCCTCATGTTGTCTTTATCAGATTGAATGTACTTACAACTGTTTCTATATTACTAAGCACAAGTATCAATAAACTACTCGGTGAACTTACAACTTACCTAAATCTTCAGAAGTCATTGGTTTCCATAAACAAGGCACAGACATTACAGGTCAATAAAAAATAACTACAGATATATGTTCATTCCATCAATATCTATAGTTCACCAGGGCTGTTTCCTTTTTATCCATAGAACTGCATATTGAGACAATTTCCTTGTCACTGATGGACCTTTACCCATCTGTATGCTTATTGTTGAATTTTCTTCTTTATGTCACAGACAGATTATAATGCAAAGAATTTACCAGAAAAAATGACTGCCAACATGTATAAGTTGATTTATACAGTTTAATGGTAACATAGGTATGTGAAAATAGCAATCTATTCCACTACAACAATGTCATCAGGTGACAGCTTACCTTTGACCAAATGTACGTCATCTATACCTTAAAATGAGTTTAGCTATGTGCACACAGCTTTTAAGTACCATTTTCACCACACATAATTAAAGAGGTTCATTATCATTCAATTTTTTTGGAATCTCATTTGTGAATGTCTATGCAAGTTCACAAATTTCAGTGTATTAAGCAATAGCCTGGTGTAACTGTAATATCACAGTGCAACTACCTAATAGATATCATTAAATGGGGGATATCTGTAACATGTTCGTAGGTTCATAGGTTCATAGGAGTGTACTAGGCTAATGGCCTTGGAGCCTTTACAAGCCTAGCCCATAGGATCACCCTGGCATCATGCCACCTGACCTTAGTTCCCACTGCCTCTGTTGAATAGAGCCACTGGAGTGACCACGGGGTGAATTTTCTATTTCCCATCCACTCATCAAGATTTCTCTTGAAGAGGTCCAGTGAGGTGCTCTGTTTGACATGTATGGGAAGTCGACTCCATAGCATGGGCAGTCTCTGGGTTATGAACCTGTCCCTCCAGTATGTTCTGTCGATTGTGGTAATGAGGTTGAGGTCTCTGGAGCTTGTGGTGCAGAGGCATTGGGATTTCTTTAAATGCAGCATTTCTTACAGAGCTGGGTCAGACATGGCTTTGTAAGTCAAGCAGAGATCGCCTTTATGTAGGTGATATGAGACAGAGAATAGTTGGAGTTTTTTGAGTCTGTCCATATAGGACAAGTGTTTAAGGCCTAGGATCCTCTTTGTGAGGTACTTTTGTGGCCACTCCATTGCTGCAGGTGTCTAGTGAGGTACATGCCAAATGGGGCATTGTACTCAATGATTGGCCTAATGAGGGAAGAGTAGAGGGAGGACAATGACCTTTTTCTTCCTGGATGCAAAACCCTTAGTAATGAGATGTGCCACATGGAAGGACTTTCTGACCACAGTGGCTATGTGGCGGTCAAAAGAGAGGTTGCTGTCAACCTGTGTTCCCAGATCTCGTATAAAGCCTTCTGTGTTCAGTGGAGTACCATCAACATGGTAATTCATGGGAACTGGGTTTTTCTCAAAGGGGATGATGACACATTTTTTGGCATTGAGCTTAAGGCCATGGTTCTGACACCAGTTGTTGGCTTTGGTGAGGCCTTTCTTTAAGATGTCAACATCACTTGGGGAGTTAATAATAGCTCCCAACATGCAATCATCTGTGAACTGTGTCAGCCAGTGTCCCTTTGTGTTGGCCTGGATTTCAAAGAAGTAGATACCAAACAGGAGAGGACTCAGGACTGAACCCTGTGGGACTCCACTTGTGACTGGTAGGCAGTCTGACTTGGAGCTTCACACTGTGGGTTCTGTCTGTAAGCCAGTTTGCAACCCACCTAGTGATACAGAGGTTGATGCCTAGCTTGGTTAGTTTGTCTATGATTCCTGAGTGGGGAATGGTATCAAAGGCCTTGGCCAGATCAAGGTAGGCTGTATGAACCACCTTGCTTTCATTCACTGCTCTGGTGATTGATGCAAAGAAGTCGACCAGGTTGAGCAGGCATGATCTACCCTTCACAAAACCAAACTGTGTGGGATCCAGAGTTTGGAGATTCCCTATATCCTTGTTTATTAGGTCCATGATGATGCATTCCATAGCTTTGCATATCAGACTTGTCAGGCTAATGGGGCAATAGTTCCCAGGGTCTGTAGTCTCTCCTCCTTTGTGGAGAGGGATGACTGTAGCAGTGCACCATTTGGTAGGTTCAAAGCCTGAGGTGAGGCTGTGATTGAACAGGGCACACAGGTGAGGTGCCAATTCACCCTGTAGTTCATATAGAACACAGCCAGGGATATTGTCAGGTCCCATAGAAACTGTATTCTTGGACTTGGGCAGTGCTGTTTTAACCTGTGCAGCAGAAATACTGAGTGCCTGGCAATCTACTGGTATTGTGATTGGTCCTTTATGGGGGAGAGAGGGGTTAAGTTGGCACTGAATCTGTTGGCCAGTAAACTGGCAATATCTGTTGGCCAGTAAACTGGCAATATCTGTTGGCTCTGTTCCATTGTGCAGTAGCTCAGAGCAAATCTGGGGAATGCCATGGAGATTCTTTACATAACTATGGAAGGCCTTGATGTTTTCTTTACTATCTGCTGCAATTCTGTTTTCATAGCTAGCTTTAGAGGATATGTTGAGGGATCTCAACTTTTTGTTGTGGCTGATAAGGGCGTTTTTCCTGTCTTGGGACTACACCTTATTCCGCATCAGTTTCCTCCTTCTGTTGTAGAGTTTATTTATGGCAGGGGACCACCAGATTGGCTTCCTTTTTTTGGAGGAGAGCATCTTGGTTCTATTGGGTATGGTGAGATCCATGCATTTGTGTACGTGTTCGTACAGTGCATTGATGTATGATTCAGCGGCCATGCAACTATTCTCTAATAGGAGAAAGCACAGGGAACTGACCTTTAGACATGCCTGGAGTGGTGGGCATTAGTAATAAATACTGGAGCTGTTTCCTTGTAGAACGTTTAGTGCTGGCAGCACTTTTGTGTGCTACAATAATTGCTACAAAAAGTCTGGTAAAGTGCTAGACTAATAAGCTAGTAAAAGTGCAGGATAGGAGAGAACTAGCAGATCTAAGGAAAACATTGAAGAGCAGACTTTGGGACTGCTCAGTGCCCAATGCCTTTCAACAGTCTGCTGCCACCCTATATATGCCAAGTTTAAAATGTGATATTCATACATTTACTGCTCATAGCATTGGTACCTGCAAACTGACTGGGACCTCAGCATTTTTGTCAAGGTATTTCTGTACCACTTTCAGTAGAAATATTGAGGATATTGACTGAGTGGAGGCTTTGTTATGTCAAGACACCAAACTGGACTGAGGAAGATACCACAATGATGCTCACTGTTTATGCTGGACATGAAGAGAGAGTGAGAGTATGCCCCAGGAATATTGTGATAAGAGACATCTGGAACCAGATTGCAAGGTAACACCACAAAAAAACTGTGATCTACTGGACTGGCATGCAGGTCCACCACCACTATGATCACCTAAATTGTAGGGACACAGAGTATCATCAATGGAAGGTTGCAGATGTCTAACGCCAGCCAGCAAATACTTACAGTAAATTGCTTAATCCACACCATAAAACCTACATCATCATACATGTATTTGCTAAGCATAACTGTTTGGAGAGTGTTTTAAGTATATTTTATGGGTATCTGTATTGATAATAGCAATGCAATTGTAGGAATTTAAGTTTCACTCATAAAATTTTACCATTAGTATATCAATGCATTCTGAGGTCATCTGCAACTATACTTGTCCAGTGTGCACATTCGGTAGGATATTTGATTATGACTGTTCATTCATATGGACTTCATACATATAACTGTTACTGATATTCCATAAATACTGCTTTTATTATAAATTATGGGCTGCTATGTCACTTAGCTCAAATGATTAAACAGAATGACAAAGTAATTTTGATCTCCTCTGTGAGGGTTCAAATCTTATTGTAGCCTTTTTTTTTGAAAATATTGACAGTTATTTAGGTAATATTGCACGTCATATATGGAAGACCTCTGGCTGTTTGGTAGCTTATACAGTACAGGTGTTTACACATCTAGCATGACCAGGGTTCAGCGATGCTTATAGCTCTTAGGCTATTGATGACTATCCATTTCTTTGTTATTTGCAAAGCTTTTACAAGCATCACACAGTATACTTCTGTATGTGTGAATGCTATATTAGTAAGCTCTACATTACAGAAAATATGACATCATTGTGATAGCCATGATTGCTCTAATAACCTTCAGGAATGTAAGACCAGTGCAAGTCAGCATGGCTGAAGTATGTTGGAGTTTGTAAAACACAATGCAAGTACAAGAAGAAGGAATCGATCTGTAAACCTTATTCTGTCTTGTGACTGTAGATTTCCAACTGTATGTGGAGATGTGAGATTAAATCACACGGTTGTGTACTAATGCCAGTGATGGCTTGTATATCTTCAAAAGTACCTTCTGAAGTTTATTTTTGCAGACTATAACAGATAAACTCAATATGGTGACACATGCTGATAAATACATACCCCACCAGCATTATTCAACAGACATTTAAACCATTAAAGGAGGTGTGATGTCTGTTAGCTCAAACTGTTGAGCAATCAGCCAGTGTGAATGATTCATGAATATGTTTAGGTTTAAGTCTCTGTGTAGACTGTTTTGGATGATTTTTTGCCAGTTCTGTATTTACTATTTAACATCAGATATGGAAGCTCTATACTGGTTGGTAGGATATGTAGTACATCTTTTTACACGTCTAGCATTTCTGTGGTGCATTGACACCTGTAGCACTTATGCAGTGGATAACTACAGAGTTCTCCGTTATCTGCAAATAATAAGGCTGTATGTCTCAGTGCTGGGTAATACATAAATATGTTACCTATACATGTGTTATTAAACAATATTATGTTATAATCCATTAGTTTTTAACATTGACTGTCCTCCTACCTAAATTATGTTTATATATTGAATACCATGGAATAACAGTAATTCCTTTAATGTGTGGTTATGTGTTTCAAGTGCAGTCAAATGTTTTACTGCAGACTATGAAGCCTGAACTTTGAAGTGTTATAGTTGTGTGTTATTGCTTTGAACAATGTACTAAGAATTCACAATTGTGTACTTTTGTGGTTCGAATACAAAGCACATGGCAGCACTTAGCATTTTTCTTTTACTTAACATGTAAATTAGAAACACAGCTTCACATATTATTGTAGTTTAGTTTTTCACTGCATTTTCATATAATTCAGAGTTTTCACTTCCATCCATCCATACAATCACAGCCAAGATGGATTGTCTATGCAGTTAGGATCCAGGTTTGCAATGCAAACATAAGTTAAAGTTGTAGATTTGAGTTTTGGTTCATCTAGTTGTATGTGCACAGTATTGAAAATGACACAGCAATGAATGAACGAATGTGCAAAATGTGATGTGGTATTTCAGGTCAAGGCCAGTTGACATGTAATACTCACTGTTTTGGTGGTGTACACAGCAATTATTATATACTGACCTGACCCAGTCCATCTGTTGCAGTAATAAATCCTCTTTTCCTGTTTGCAGGTGATGAACACTGAGCCCAAAATCACTCACTGTGCATGGACCATATGCACAAACTTGAGATGTAGTGGAAAGAGAGAGGTGTGTGTTATCACTGTGATTTATTTCCCCAGAAAGATTCATAACATTATTAAAACTTTTTGTTTAAATGTGTATTCTTTGGACCTTCAGACATGCTAATAGTAATGCCATACTACCATTAATGCATGTGCAATATAAGTGTAATAGTCATTGCTTTATTGTGAATAGCAGTATAAAGTTAAGTGAAATGTTGTCTTTGTTCATTATCAGCAGGATGTTCTTGATAAGTGGAGTTTATGTGACGTTTGATGACACAACTTAAATGACACATATCTTTGTGTACCATTCATAGTGTTTTGATGTGGAATGTTTCATGTAGAAGTTATTACTGCTGTTTGAACAACTGGTAGTGGTGGTTCTCACTGAATGTTATGTTGTGCACAGCCTGCCTATTCTGTTACTGAATGAGTGTCTGCCATCTCAGCATTCTGAATGCTATAACTGCCCTGTAATGGTTTATTTAACACAAAATTCTACACCATTTACTCTGATTGTTGTGCCACAAGACACTCACATTTTCTGGTATGTCTGAATTGCTACATGGTATAATCAAGATCATCATTACATTGTTTTAATTATGCAGGTCAATTTATAAGTGCAATACAAATGTATCCAGAGACAATGATATATTTGTTAAGGGACAGTAATGTGTCTGTATTTGTGCGTCACACACAAAAATTCTAGATATTACATGGTGTCACTAGGCTTGTGAATGTCCAGTTGTAAACTCTTCTCTTCCATTCCAGTTATATGATATTGTGATGTCACACATTAATTATGTTGCATTGCTCATCTCATTTGCAGATAACATTAAACATACATACATACATAAATACATACATACATACATACATACATGCAAGTATTTCAAGCATGGGTATTAATGCACGTCTAGCCTGCTAATATACCAAAACAGTTATTCCCATAATAAGCCTCCAGGCTGTTCTTAAAAATATCTAAGCTAGTGCTCACTTTAAAGTAATTTGGTAGTCTGTTCCATGCATCAGTTGCTCTCTCAAAGAACCAATTAGTGCACTTTTCATTCCTATAGAATTTTCTACATAGGTTGTCTGATGATTCTCTAGTACTTTCTAATAATCTCAAACATTGCCAGAGGTAGTTGTCTCTAAATACCCTATATACCTGAATAAGATCTACTCTTAAATATCTATATGAGACACTGTACAAGTTCAGATATTTCAGCCTTTCATAATAACTTAAATTTTCACATCCATGAATTCCCATGGTTTATTTTCGCTGTAATCTTTCCAGTTTACTCATGCGAGTTTTCTTATGAGTCTTCTATACTGTTATACCATACACAAGTTTGGGTCTAATTTAACTAACAAACAAAGACTTCATTTCTAATTTCCTAGACTTTATTAATATTTGTATACAACCTATAGTTCTACAGCTATCATTAACTGATTGGATGATATGATTAGAAAAACCCAAATCTGGATGCACCCATATACCCAGGTACTTAAATGAATCTACAGTTTCAATCACTGTGTGCTGCATTAGATATTCACATTTCACTTTATGTCTCTCATATCTCATATACTTAGTTTTTTTATGTATTTATCAGCATACTATTTTCATGTGCCTAAATGGTCAATTTAGTCAAGTTCTTTTGCAGACATGTCCTATCTGTAACACATGTTATCAGTTTACCCAATTCCAAGTCATCCTCATACAGACTCTAGAACACCTCAGACAAAAAAGATAGACCTTAAAGATACAATCTAAACAAGTAAGGAGCTAGGACAGAGCCCTTTGGGCCACCCTGAATGTAACCAAGAATTTCACCTGCCCAGTTGCTGTATAATACTTGCCTTGTCCTATGTATAAACCATGCAGCTATCTTATCAAGAGTACTTCAATACCTAGTTGTTCTTATTTATTGATCATTGTTTTGTGTATGATCCTTCAAAATATTGAAATTAAATCTATATAAATTACATTACAGCAAAATTTTTCATTCGCAGTTGTTATATAGAACATCATGTTACAGGTGGTAATATATCTATTATCAACTTATGCATGCTGGTATATAGTTTCACGTCCCAGCCTTTCAAATTCTTACAATAATGTATCCAATATTACCTTCTCGATTATTTTTCCACAACATGAAAGACTTAAGGGTCTGTATTACTCTGGGTTTGTCCTGCTCCCCTTTCCCTTACAGGCAGGTTTAACAAGTGCATGTCTCCCCATATTTATACACCCATGTGAATAATAGATATACTAGTACTACAGATTCTTAATGAAGTGTTCTCAGGTCATTATTACTAATTCCATCTCCTCCTAGTCCTCCCTGTGCTTTGTTTGGATGCAGTTTGTATAGTTTTTTTTCAATATAATCTAATTTGATTCCAGTATCTAAGATTTCCTGGATGTCACTAGGACAACTTATCACCTCCTTCATGAAGCCAAACTGTTTTACATAACATTTTATAAATATATTTATAATGTGTTGTGTTTGAGAATAAATTTTAGAATCTACACACAGTTTATCAATCTGCATCTCTTTACTCCTTCCATACCTTATGTATCTATAAAATGGTTTCTTGTTAAGCTCAATATCTTTATATGATTTTTCTTCAAGTGTTTCTTGATCTTGTCTCAGACTATGCTTAATTTGTCTGTCCAGCTTATTTCAATTTTCAAAGTTTTAGTTCAACCTCTTTTCCAATTCTTATATTTTTGTGTCTCTCACCTTAATCAAGTATCTTGTTCTTACAGAGATAAATCCTTCTAACCTTGTCTGCCTAGGTCATGAGGTAAATATTTATTTTATTAATTTCTCTTTCAAAACTTTTCACATTTCCTTCTGCAGTTTTTTTCCACTGTAAGCATCACTCTAATCAGTTTTACCCAGTGACTGCTTTGCTTCCATATAATCTGTTATTAATCTTCAGTGCATTGGTTTAAATTTCAGTTTGGCAGAATTATCTAGCAACAAATTAACATTTATAACCCCATGATCACTGCACATCAACAGTGGTAAAACCTGACATGAAATAACAGTGATTTCTTTCTGAACGTAATGTCTAGTATTGGTCCATTCCCTGCTTTTTTTTTTTTTTTTTTTTTTTTTACGATCTGAAGAAATTGTTGCTCCTGAACATATGTTGTGAATAATTTCCTCACTAACATCGGTGAATCAATATTATTCTGCTCTATTTCTAGTAAATTTAAGTCCCCAGCCACTATTAATCTTCACTACTGTGTTTCATATAAGAAATGCATGAATTCTTCTATGTCATCAGAACTTGACTTTAGTGGTCTATATACCCCAACAATTATTATATGTTTCAGGGATGTCTTTATTATCACATCTAACTAATTTATAGTATTGGTGTTATCACTGAACATGTATTCATCACAGGCCTCATAACTATCTTAAATCCCTAAAATATCACATCCTCCTGATTTTTTATTAGAATGTCTGTTACAGTAAAATCATTTATACCCTGACAAAACTGGTTTCCATTCATTGTTGTTTAGCCATGTTTCACAAACAATAACAGTATCAATCTTGTGGGAACACAACACATTTTCCAATAAGAAACTATTATTAATGCTCCTATCATTTACAGTTCATCAGAGATGAATCAAATGTTGATATAATTGAACTTTAAAATGTTCACCCTGGCAGAAATCCTGCCTTGTGTTTGTAAAATATTGCAAAATATCTACTGCAAAAATACTGCTCCCTGATTTTGTCAAGTGCATGCCATCTTGTCTGAAGACATGTGCTCAAACATAGGCTTAGATGTTCTACATATTTCATTTTTTGAGATATGACAATTTTTCCATGTAGGTGTTTACTAAAAAAAAATTTTTCATGCAGGGTGACCCGACTCTCCTTTCTCTATATGGTTTGTGATAATTATGTACTGAGACCTGTATAAGCTATGCTATTCAAGAGGGCTATGCATTCCCTGATAACAGTCAGAGTGTCCTAGCAGATGAGATTATTTGTACCAACATGAATAAAAACAGGTCTGTACTTCCTTACATTAAAGTATTCCAAGGCTTGTCTCACATCCTCTATTTTTGCTCATGGCAAGCATGACACTATTTAATGTTCATTATCTTCTCTGCAAATGTAAATATCCATTCCTCTAATAATTGAATCTCCAACTATATGAACATAAGAACATCTTTTCTGACCAAATCTAACTAATCTTTTAATTCGTTAATATCTGTTCTACCAATTGTTATAAGGGAATGATCTTCCTTACCACTAGTCTTATTAATCCCACTGTTTTCATTACGTATTACATTTGCAAGCGTATAATTCTCATCCAGCTGCCTTTGTACATTCACAGCTTGAGCCATGTCGCCTTCTGTTTTTCTTACAATATACTTAGGATGAACATATTTTATTTATGGGATGTCAACATAACACATTACTTGCAAATAAAAATATGTTATAGTGGAAAAGTAAGTGGCATATTGACACATCAGCATAAATGTGTGAGGCACCCATTGAATAACAAATGGTGGCCCCTGTAAATGAAGAGTTTATTTCTTAGTCTGTGACTAACATTGGTGTAAAGTTAATATGTCAGTTATATTACAGCAGAGGGCAACATTCCTAAAAGTATGGTGTCTGTACCACTGTGAAGTTCTACTGTAGCAAGTCCTTTAAAACAGATAACATTAGTGTTGCATGCCAGAGTATCATGGTATATGTGTCTTGAAATGTAATGATATATATATATATATATATATATATATATATATATATATATATATATATATCTGTGGGTTGTGAGCATGTTCATACATACATACATTAGTACTAGGCTAACTGCCCTTGTGGGCCATTTCATGCCAAGCCAATTATCCCATGTGAAAATCAAACCTTGCACGTTGTGTCTGTAAGGTAAACACCTTAACCATTATACCATCCTCCCACCCTGTGTGCTTTGCACATATACTGATTGCTGATATGTCATTTAATGAACAAGTAATAAAAGCATCTTGTCTAATAAACTGGGTACTGCATGCCATGAAATGTACTGGAGTAACATATTGACACTGCATAATGGGCACACTAGCCCGCACATGGCCTTCTCCTTGTACCCTTGGATATTAGGACATTGGGCATTTTGCATGATTATGACAGTACACTTGCTATTATCACAAGTTTGTGTTTCTTGTTAGACAAAGTATAAATTAACATTATGGGTCACACCTTCTGACAATTAAGTTGAAATTGAAAATGTACCGTACTGTGATATTCCTTGAGCAAACATGTCACATGTCCTTTCTCACATGTTTTGATGATGTTAATTGGATATTAGATACTTTCTTTACCATTACCTAGGTGCATATCCAATTGGGTTTTTATTACAGACCTGTTTTGTATGACAGTGAAGTATGTCACACACAGGTTTCTGCATTGTTATGCACTGAATTCATGCTTTTCATTACATACAGTGTTACAGTTGCAGAAGGACATACAGTGTTGTAATATCACATACAGTATAACTACCACATGTAGATTGTTTACGCTTGCACAATATGCCATGTGATCATTGCTTTTTGTGAGAATAGCTGTTATGTATTGCTTTTTCCTGTGTTGACCTGGACAAACTGTAGGACCTGTATCATCTCTCCTAGTGTATGCCAAGGATGACAAAGTTCCAGACCACTGCCAGGCGATTCTGACTATGAGGACCAGGATGATGACTATGATGGCGGCAATGATGATGACAGAGTGAGATGTACATGTGCCATCATTCCCACTACTCATAGTAGAAGAAATCCACTACCATGATAGAGAGACAATTTTCTGGAACAGATCTGGGATGTGATAAAAGATGTCTTCCAGACTCAGTTAAGGGACCTGATGGGCAAGTTCTTCCAGAAAATGACATGGGCCATTCATGACTTCTGGCAGATCCTGCAGAGATCTTTTGTGATGTCTGATCCCATTAGAGTGGCCCCTCATGACCATGAGCACTGTCTGTATGATCCATTTATGTAATGCTGCCACCATGGTGTTTTCCATATCCAACTATGTACAGTATAGGCACAAATGTGCAAACATCACATATTGCTCTTAACATTTTCTGATATATGTCATAATGTACATTGCATATATCATGTCATATGTGGCATTATGTTGCTACTACAGAATGACACATATTCCAAAATCACACATGTAATAACTAGTTACTGCATACATTGCTCCATATGACCAGGGATGCTACTCCTTAATGGTGTGTGTGTGTGTGTGTGTGTGTGTGTGTGTGTGTGTGTGTGTGTGTGTGTGTGTGTGTGTATTTGTATTCATGTAGTGCAGCATAATATTGCTATGTCTAATACACTCTAGCCCTGTATTTGACATATATGACTGTTGCAGTTAGCATAATGCAAGTGAGGCAAAATTGTTCTACTTCTGCTGTTCTGGTGTATACTTAGGTAGGATGACAGCAACTTACATACTATATTATTCCCATACTACATAACACAGTGAAGTGCGTCCAATGCATTTATTTGCACATGCTATCCATGTGTGTGCATTGGACTCTTTTCTGTATTGGTTGTTGCTGTCTTATGTTTGTTCAACAAAATGACATTTCCTTGCTTATATGGTTTCTGTGACACTGTAGTGTCATGCTGTCACACTGGTCCAATAGCCTTTTGAGTGGCACGTACTGGCAATATCTTGCTATGCTATATCAAATTACTTTGGCTGGTATATATAAACATGTATCCTTCATATTCTGCGTAGATATTCACTGGTCCATTAGTGTATATACAGAGGTGATGCCTTCTTTAGCATCATTCACACCTCCCTTTTTGTCCATATGTTACATTTGTCAATAGCTAGTCTTTCGGAAAATCAGTTTTGTTATGAAATGCATACAAATATTTGCATACATATCTGTGTTTATGCATTTATTGCACATATGTACTGGTTTACAAGGAAGTACATGTGTATGTCTATATTATGATTGAAACTCAACTGACATTGTAACATGTGACTGTTTATATGCATTTATTCCATTTATCTGTGCTGTACTTTTGTTCACAGGACTGTGATTTTATCATTTCTGCACATGTACAGTACTATTTATATCAATAACACTGATTATGATAACTGCTATGTTATGTCTTCATGGCAGTATATATGTGTACATGATAATAAAAAAATACTTTTCTTGTGTATACTTTTTGATGCCTAACAGTTGCATATTACTGTGTTTTTGTCATTTGTAAACAGAAGTGTTTATATCTATCACCAGTTCACTTTGCCCATGTGACATACATTTGCTATTTGCTTCAATGTAGCTTTGTAGGACTTACAGACCAGCCTGTGTAATGAAAACATGCATGTGCAATACATCTCCTTGTGTAAGGTTGTCCTGCTTTATTCTGTGCCTATTTTCTGTTGCTGGCATTTCCTCATTGATGTGGGCCTGTTTTGACTATCTGCCTTTATGTTTCACATATATATGACATATGTTATGGAGTCACAGGATCATAGGAGGTTACTAGGCTAACAGCCCCATGGTCCATACAAGCCTAGCCAAGTTCAACCTGTGTTCCCAAGGGTGTCTGGTTTAAGCAGACACTAAAATCAGCACCTAATTGCCCCTGTCCAAGAGGGACACAGGTGGAACACCCAAAATGAATTTCTGGTTACCCATTGTCCAAATTTCACTATTTCACTTAAATAGGGCCAATGAAAGGCTTTGTTTAACATGAATAGAAAGCTTGTTCCAAAGGTGGGGCAACCTCTGTGAAACAAGTCTATCTCTCCAGCAAGTTTTGTTGATGTCGCATACCAGGTTAAGGTCCTTTGAGCGAGTGACTCATGTGCCATTTGACTTGCAAATGTGCAGCATTTCCATTAAAGCTGGGTCAGAGATTGGTCTATATGCAAGGCACAGGGCACCTCTAAGCAGTCTGCATGACACAGAGTAAATTTTTTTTTGGAGAAGGTTCCCCTGCATCCTAGCAGCAGGAGTGTGCAGTTAGAACTTGTCTGATTGAAGACTGCTGGAGCAGGGCTCAGTTTTGAGCTTTTTTCTGGTTAATTGGGTAACTTGTTTAAATCAGTTGTTCGTTTTCTATTGTTTATAGTATATTAAACTATATATTTTATATTAAAATATATATATTATATATTATATATATACTATAGTTATATATATATATATGCATTCTATTCATCTGCTTTTACTGTATTTGTATTTCTTCCCTATTTTATTACTAGGGGCATTGACTACAACTCTGATTTGAGATATATAACAATAAGTATCCTTTTCTGTGCATTCAGTTTTTTTGATTGTATCTGCTTTATTTTCTGAAAAAAAAATATATATATATATACTTGTTTCCTGCCTTTCTAAGCTGGTATAGTCCAGTTTTCAGGTTCATTGCTGAATTCAGGGCTGTGTTACAAATCTCTGTGTTTGCTCATACCTTACTTGGAAAGAAGGAAGTTTCTCTGTTCACCTGTGAGAGAGGGGAGCTTTGAGCAGCCTATCTGTCACTGGAGCAGTGGTTTCAGCCCAGAAATTAGTAGTTTATTGGCCATTTTGAGCTAATTTCTATCTCTTTCATTTCCCTGCTATAAATACTGCATTTGCCCGGTTTTGCATGTCAGGCAGCGCCGGTTAGCTAGGGTATAACTATTCCTGGCTCCACAAAGTCTCCTCTTCAATTTTTCCCTTGGAACTAGACAAACTTTCAACTTAAGCACTCAAGCCATTCATTTCTCAGCCCGGCACTTCCTCAAAGCTCATAGCAAGCACTTATAAACCCTAGCACTAGACCCTCCTAGACTGTACAGAAGGACAAGGCTCTCTATTCAACCTTACCAGCCATTCAGTAAAACAGTTCACTGTATCTATCCAGGCATGTCCAAAGGGCAGTTTCAGGTGTACTCTCCAGTCCAACTGGTGAATCTGGGAATTTTGAGGCAATGCTACAACTGCCTCATGTACACAGACAACCCTTTCCTCCTACCGCCAAGCACTAATACATGTGAGAGATGCAATTATACAGCCAAACTGGAGGCTAAGCTCTCTCAACCCAAGGCTGGATCAGACAGTCAAGAGGAGAAGGGAAATACTTGCATCACACCACCAGTCTCACAAAGACCCATTAAACCAGCACCGGCAAAACACACACATAAATACAAGAAAACATACTCGGAGGCTCTAAATAAAAATCTGCAAAAGCAACAGAGACCTCCATAGCAGGCATCCAAGCAACCTCCACCCCCCAACACAAATCATGAAACACATACTTCATAAAACCAGTGTGCCATGCAATCACAGCCCTTAAGGCAAAATAACATAACTAACATACTAATAATAGGTGACTCTATAGTCAGGCACACTGACTTCCCACTCACTAGGCGGAATAAGGAGGTTACTGTTAGCTGCCTGTCGGGTGCCAGGATCCACCACATAACACAAGCACTCAGGTCACTCCAGAACAAGTACAAATATGACTCTGTCATTGCCCATGTTGGTGTGAATGACCTGAGCCGTACCTCCCTGGAATACATGAAAAGAGACATGGAAGAGCTCTCTGATCTTGTAGCCCAGGCCGGTATGACCCTGACCTTGAGTAGCATCTTGCCCTCTCCAAGAATGATACCACAATATAAAGAAAAAAATTATCAATTTCAACAATTGGCTAAGTTTCAGTGTCATTCAAAGGGGATCCAGTGTCTGTCTGCCTGGGATGACATGCACAACAAGCCACGCTGCTTCACTAGAGATGGCTTGCACCTGTCACACTTAGGCTTTCGAATACTGGCGAAGGCTCTTGCCACCCCCATAGTGCCTTCTTTAGGCAAGGCTCAAAAGACAAACCCACCACCATAAATAGCACAAGTAACAAAAAACTGAAGGTAATGCTACTCAATGCCAGAAGTCTAAACCTCAAAATGCACGTACTCGAGGCACTCCTCAGTATGAAGAAAATCGATATATGTGCAGTAACAGAAACCTGGTTTAAGGCTCCAGAGAGCAACCCAGCACTACCAGTCTACAACTCATACCATACATTTCGGCCACAGAACCCAGACCAAAATACAAAAGGTGGGGGGCGTATCCATATTCATCAAGGATACCCACACCTCCAGGTTAGTGGCACAGCATGATGCTTTAGAGATCATCCTCGTGCAACTAACAACGGGCAAAACTGCAATTCAAATTGTAGCTTGCTACAGATCACCCATCATGTCCCAGGACCCCATTCCACATTTCTGGAAACACTGGGAAATATAAAGGTACTATCAAACACCCTAATATTTCGTTATTTCAATTACCCAAACATTAATTGGGAGAACTACTCAAGTACTAACTCCCTTGCCCAACATTTCCTAGAATTTATAAACTCAAATGCCCTGGATCAACTGGTCAACACTCCCACCAGAGGTGACAACATATTGGACCTGGTCATCACCAACATGGGCGACCGGTGATCCACACTGGAGGTCAACTCCTTGCTGGTTAGATCTGACCATAAACAAATCACTTTGGATATCCACATTCCGCCCCCACCCCCAGACAAGGAAACCACTGTGAAAAACTTTTTAAAAGCAAACTTCACGTTACTTAAGAACTAGGTAGAAAGTTTCAAAGCCCCCATGCTAAAGGATAACATTGTCCAAGCTGCAAAATCATTTACTAATGCATTCTATGGGCACCTACAAGAATACTGGATCGTGTTATCCCAAGCAAAACCAAGACTCACTCCTCCAAGAAAAGGAAACCAGTCTGGTAGACTCCTGCCATAAACAAGCTATACAATAGAAGGAAGAAACTAGTACAGAAAAGAGTAAAATCCCAAGAGGGAAAGACATCCCTGATCAGTATCAGCAAGAAACTACGATCCCTCATAAAATCATCCAAGGTGAGCTTTGAAAGAAAAATTGCCAAGGACTCCAAAGATAACCACAAGGCATTCTTTAGCTATGTCAAGAATCTAAGTTGCAATGCTCAGATCTGCTCGGAATTAGTGCAGAATGGTACACAAAACACTGAACTGACCAATATTGCCAACATCCTGGCAGACAGGTTCAGTGCAAACTTCACCCCCCCCCCTCACCCCCAAAAGGGCCCATAACCATACCAGAAGAATATAAGCTCCTGAAATCACAGACACTCAGGTTAAGACAGCCCTCTCCAAAGCCAAAAACACAGCATCAATGGGACTGGACGGTGTCCCAGGCTGCGTCCTACATGAGCTCAAAGATGAACTAACCCCTTACCTAAACATATTGTTCAAACTCAGCCTCTCCACATGTTACGTACCCATAGAGTGGCGCACAGCAACGGTTATTCCACTCCACAAAGATGGAGTCACAACAGATCCTGGGAACTATCGCCCTATAAGCCTGACTAGCTTGGTCTGCAAGGCTATGGAGCACATCATTATGGAACTCATTAACAGAGACATTGGGAACCTCCAAACACTAGACCCTACCCAGTTTGGTTTTGCTAAGGGCAGATCATGCCTCCTAAACCTGGTGGACTTCTTTGAGACAGTTACCAAGGCTATAGATGAGGGAAAGGTGGTACACACAACCTACCTAGACCTCGCAAAGGCCTTTGACACCATTCCTCATTCTGGTATTATAGACAAGCTCACCAGCCTGAACATAAACCTCTACGTCACAAGATGGGTTGCCACCTGGCTCATGGACAGAACCCACATGGTAAGAGTTGCAGGAGATACGTCTGACTCTAAACCAGTTACAAGTGATGTTCCCCAGGGCTCAGTCCTAGGACCCCTCCTGTTTGGCATATACTTCTCAGAGGTACAGGCAAGCACAGGAGGACTATGGCTGACCAAGTTCACAGACGACTGCAAACCTTTGGCTATAATTGACTCTCTGGCTGACACAGACATCCTCCAAAAGGGTCTCGCTGAGATGGATACCTGGTGTCAAAATTATAGCCTCAAGCTAAATGCCAAAAAGTGCATAGTCATCCCCTTTGGAAAAAACAAAGTACCCACAAACTACCACATAGGTGGTAGTCCCCTAAATATGGAAGACATAAAAAGGATCTGGGGACACAAGTAGATAGTAAACTCTCCTTTGATAATCACATTGCCAAAGTGGTTAGAAAATCCTTCTACATGGTCCATCTTATCACAAAAGGGTTTGCATCCAGATCAAAAGAGGTCATTGTGCCCCTCTACTCATTGCTCATCAGACCCATCATAGAGTACAATGCCCCATTTGGGATATATCTTACAAGACACCTGCAACAGCTGGAAAGACCACAGAAGTACCTCACCAATAGGATCACTGGGCTCAAACAGATGCCATATGCAGCTCGAGTGAAGAAACTCCAGCTGTACTCAGTTGCATACCGCCTGCTGAGAGGTGATCTCTGCCTGACATACAAGGCCATGTCTAATCCAGAACTGATGGACATGCTCCACCTAAAGAAAAGCTTATCCCCTCATGCCACACACTTTAGGGATCTAAACCTCACCACAACAATAAATAGGATGTGCTGGAGGGATAGATTCCTGTCACAGAGACTTCCCATGCTTTAGAACAAGATTCCAATCTACATTAGGCAGAGCTCCTTGCTAACACTCTTCAAGATAAACCTTGACGGGTGTATGGAAAACAGAAAGTTTACCTCGGGGATCACTTCAGTGGCTCTGCTGGACAGAGGCACAGGGAACTAATCTAAGGGGGCGGTGAAAGACAACACATTCTGGCTAGATTTATAAATTCCTTCGGGCAGATAGCCTAGTACCTATCTATGAACCTATGAACCTATAAGTAACAATGATTTCAGTCTGTCCGCATAAGACAGATTTTGAAGACCCTGAATTTTCTTTGTAAGGAACCTTTGTGGTCTCCCCAATTGCTGCAGGTGTTTGGAGAGGAACATACCAAATTTAGCACTGTACTCTATTATTGGCCTGATGAAGGAAGATTACAGGGGGGTTATAACCTCTTTTTTTTTCTGGAGGCAATACCCTTACTTATGAAATGAGCAATATAAATTGCCCTTCTTACCACTGTGGAGACATGGTGATTGAAGGTAAGGTTATTGGCATCTTGTGTGCCCAGATCTCTCACCACTGACTGTGTGTTTACGTTTTGCTGTTGATGTGGTAGTTTGCAGGAACATCACCCTTGCCAAAGAAGATGATACTGCATTTTTTTGCATTAAGTTTAAGACCATGACTTTGGCACCAGTCATTAGTCTGCATAAGACCTTCTTGCACAATGTTGACATCACAAGGGGTTTCATTGATAGCTCCCAGTTTACAGCCATCAGAAAACTTTGTCATCCACAGCCCTTTAGTTTTAGCCTGCACTTTGGAGAAGTAGATTCCAAACAGCAGGGGTCCCAAAACCGATCCCTGTGAAACACCACTGGTTATGAGTCTGCTAGAGGAGGTGTAGTCCCTTATTTTGACTGTATGAGTTCTATCAGTGAGCCAGTTTACACTCCACCTGACAATATATGGGTTGATACCAAGCTGGGTGAATCTAGGTAGACCATATGCACAGATTTGCCATCATCTAGGGCTTTGGTAACTGTCTTGAAGAAGTCCACCAAGTTTAACAGGCAAGATCTCCTTGATGAAGCCAAACTGGATGGGGTCGAGCACTTGGAGATTTCCTATAACTTTGTTAATAAGATCCATGATGATTTGTTCCATGGCATTGCAGATAAGGCTGGTCAGGCTAATGATTCCATAGTTCCCCGGGTCTGTGGATGCACCTCTTTTGTGCAAAGGGATGATGGTAGCTGTTTTTTATTCTTCTGGGATGAAGCCAGTGCTTAGGCTGTGATTGAAAAGTGTGCACAATGGTGATACTAATTCCTGTTTTAACCCATGTAGAAAACAGCCCGATATGTTGTCTGGTCCTATAGAGGCTGAGTTTCTGGCCATGGAGAGGGCATTTAAGACCTGCTCCTTGGAGATACTAGGTGGGGGACAGGTGTTAGGGACACTTTGGGGTATATGTGGCAGGGCAGGGGAGTGAAGTTTTCACTGAACCTGTCAGCCTGCAGGTTTGCAATGTTCACAGTTTCTATGCATGTAGTACCATTAACTACGAGTTCAGCACAAATCTAGACCTTACCTTTGTGGTTATGAATGTAACTAAAGAATGCCTTGTGGCTGTCCTTAGTTATGGAAGCTAATCTGGATTCATAGTTAGCTTTGGACGACTTCACTAGGAGTCTTATTTCCTTCTTTAATTTGAGAGACTGTTTCCAGTTTTGAGACCATTCCTTCCTACTCTTAGACAGCAATTTATTTTTCCTATTGTATAGCCTATTAATGGCAGTTGTCCACCAGGCAGGTTTGGTTTTCCTTGAAGCTCTTGCTTTGGTTCTATCTGATAAATAAGAAAAAACACAAATGGCAAGCATTGTATAAGGATCTTTACTAGCACCAAACCATCTGGTACCTCGGCATTCCACCTTCAAGGATGCATAACATAAGATTCCCATACCCATACTTTTTATACCAGGTGAACCCACACCAATTATTTAATTATTAAATTACTTAATTATTCAATTGGTTCTATCAGATACAGCAGAGTCAGTACAATTGTACAGGTGCTTTATAAAGCATTGGTGTATAATTCAGAATAGGTGTCTGTTCCATCACTGGGGGGAGGGGCTATAAAGCTATTTATGCTGTCACATAAGAGGTTTTAATTGGCCTTGGAGAAGTGATTTAGTCTAGTTGTTGCTAAGGGAGGTTGTTGTGTTACAGTTACTTCTAGCAAGACTGATTTGTGGTCAGATCTCACTAGGGATGGCCACACATTGGGGGTGGTGCAGCAGTAACCCATGCTGATGAGCACCAGGGCCAGGATGTCTGAGCCCATTTGGGTGTGTCAAGCAGCTGGTCCAGGGAATTGCAGTTAACAAAATTCAAGAACCTTTGGGTGAGTAAGTTAGAACACATATAATTTACACTGTCTATGGACAGGTAATTAAAGTCAGCCAAAACCAGGGTGTTTGGTTGTGTCTTGAATGACTCAAGTACATCCAAGTAGGCTGAGTGGATGTCCTGATTCACAGAGGGGGTCCTATAGCTGACAATGACCTGAAGATGGGTCTTACCTACAGACAATTGCACCTGAAGTAATTCAAGGGAACAGCGCTGTTTAACCATGTGCATGTTTACTTTCCTGTACCTTATCATCATTGTCATTAGGTGTACAATATTACATGGTGTCACTGTCCTGTGTATCAAACACATGCATGGCATATGCATGCAAGGTGGAGGCCACTAAATTGATTCCATCATTGTTTGTGTTTACTTGCCTGTTTAGTATTATACAGGGATTTGTCTGGTTCCTTCCTATGTACAGGCTGCCATTGGTGCATGTGTGTGCTGATATTTCTTTGTAATAGGATCATCTTAATCCATTGCATGTGACATATATATGTTGTATACATGATGACCCACCTGTGTTGCCTCTGAGATGACATATGTCTACGACATATGGATCCCATTTCACCTGTGTTTGAGTTATGTACACTTTCTGTGTATTAAACAGCCACATTCTTGTTTTGCTGTTTGGCATTGTGCTTGGCTGTTTACCTTTTCCATGCAGCATTTGAGGTTCTAGTCTTCCATCCACTTGTGTTCTCCTGCTGTTCCTTACCTCGATTTGCTCATCCCTGCTATTGCTTAGCTTACACTTACATGGCTGACAGCCTAATGGATGATTGTATTCCATAGCCACTGTGTACTCTTCAGAATACCATTGTAACAAAAACCTCACCTTTCATACATTGTCTTAATCACAATCCTTTTGAGGCAAGGTTCAAAGGACAAAACCACCACTGTAACAGATACAAGCATGCAAAATCTGAAGGTAATGCTACTCAATGCTAGAAGTCTGACCCTCAAAATGCACTTGCTCGAGGCACTCCTAAAAATGGAGAACATTGATATCTATGCAGTAACTGAGACTTGGTTCAAGGCTCCAGAGAGCACCCCTGCAATACCAGGCTACAACTCTTACCACACTTTTCGGCCACAAAACCAAGACCGAAACACTAAAGGTGGAGGAGTGTCCATATTCACCAAGGATATTTACACCTCCAGGCTAGTTGCCCAACACAATACATCTGAAATTCTCCAAGTGCAACTAACACTAGGTGAGACTGCAATCCAAACTGAAGCTTGCTACAGATCCCCCACCATGCCCCAAAATTCTCACTACACCTTTCTAAACATACTGGAAAATATTAAGATACAACCAAACACCATAATACTGGGTGATTTCAACTACCCTGCCATTAACTGGGAAAAATACTCGGGTACCAATTCCTTTTCCCAACAGTTCTTTGAATTAATAAATTCCAACGCCCTGGATCAACTAATCCATTGTCCCACCAGGGGCTCCAATATCCTAGACCTGGTCATTACCAACATGGGAGATAGATGCTCCACACCAGTGGTCAACCCCTCATTGGTCAGGTCTGACCATAAGCAAATCACGCTTGACATCCACATCCCACCCCCACCCCCCCAGTAAGAAAACCTCCTTAAAAAAACTTCTCCAAAGTCAGCTTCATGCTACTGAAGTCAGAAGTGACAAACTTCATGACACCCATGCAGACAGGATCTGAAAGTTCGACTGCAGAATCGTACACTAAGGCACTGTATGAGCACATCCACTCATGCATGAATTGTGCCATCACAACTAGAACCAAGATGCTCTCCTCCAAAAAAATAAAGCCAATCTGGTGTTCCCCTGCTATAAAGAAACTATACAACAGAAGAAAGAAACTGTTGCAGAAAAGAGGAAAATCCCTGGATGCAAAAAACTCCCTCACCAGCATCAGTAAGAAGCTGAGATCCCTCATAAAATCCTCAAAAGCTAGTTACGAAAATAAAATTGCCAAAGATTGCAAAGACAACCACAAGGCATTCTATAGTTATGTCAAGAATCTAAATGGCAATGCTCAGATCTGCTCTGAGCTTCAACAGAATGGTATTAAATATACTGATCCACAGGATATTGCCAATATCCTGACAGATCAATTTAGTGCCAACTTTACCCCCCTCTCACCCCCTAAAGGGCCCATCTCAATACCAAAAGATTGCCAAATTCCAGTAATCATGGCCACACAGGTAGAAACCGCCGTCTCCAAAACTAAGAATACAGCATCCATGGGACCAGATGACATCCCAGGCTGTGTACTACATGAACTACAAAATGAACTGGCACCTCACCTAAGTGTCATGTTTAATCATAGCCTCACCTCAGGTTTCGTGCCCACTGAGTGGCACACAACTACAGTTATCCCACCCCACAAGGGGGGATCCACCTTGGATCCCAGGAACTACCATCCCATCAGTCTGACGAGCCTGATCTGCAAGGGCATGGAACACATTATCATGGAACTTATAAACAAAGACATTGGCAACCTTCAAACACTGGACCCCACCCAGTTTGGGTTTGTGAAGGGCAGATCTTGTCTCCTGAACCTGACTGACTTCTTCGAATCAGTCTCCAGATCTGTGGACGAGGGTAAGGTGGGTCCACACAGCCTATCTGGACATCACCAAGGCCTTTGACGCCATCCCCCACTCTGGATTCATCAATACACTTACTAAGCTGGGCATAAATCCCTACGTCACTCGATGGGTTGCCAACTGGCTTACTGACAGAACCCAGACTGTAAAAGTAGCCGACTCCAAATCCAGCTCCAGATAAGTGACAAGTGGAATATCTCAGGGTTCAGTCCTGGGACCACTCTTGTTTGGCATCTACTTCTATGAAGTACAGGCCAACACTAAGGGCCTCTGGCTAACAAAGTTCACAGATGACTGCAAACTGGGAGCCATTATTGAATCCCCAAATGATGTGGATCTTCTACAAAAGGGCCTTACAGAAACAAATGCCTGGTGCCAGAGCAATGGGCTCAAGCTTAATGCCAAGAAATGTATAGTTATCCCCTTTGGAAAAAAAACATGTACCCATGAATTACCACATAGGTGGCAGTACACTTAACATCGAAAGTTTGATGAGAGACTTAGGGACATAGGTGGACAGTGGTCTCACTTTCGATAACCACATTGCCACAACAGTCAGGAAATCCTTCTATGTGGCACACCACATCACTAAGGGCTTTTCATCCAGATAAAAGAAGGTCATTGTCCCACTGTACTCATCCCTCATTAGACCCATTATAGAGTAGAATACCCCATTTGGTATGTACCTCACAAGACATCTGCGACAGCTGAAAAGGCCACAGAAATACCTCACTAAAAGAATAACAAGCCTAAAGCAGATGCTATATCCAGCTATACTCTGTGGCATATTGTCTACTCAGAGATGATCTCTGCTTAACATACAAGGTCATGTCAAACCCTTAGCTGTTGGACATGCTCCACTTAAAGAAATCCCAATCCCTCAGAGCCACACACTCCAGGGATCTAAACCTTGTCATCACAATTAACAAAACATGCTGGAGGGATAGGTTCCTGACCCAGAGACTCCCCATACTCTGGAATAGACTGCCCATACATGTCAAGCAGAGTGTCTCCTTGGACCTCTTCAAAAGAAACCTTGATGATTGGATGGGAGATAGGAAATTCACCCTGGGGATCATGTCAGTCACCCTGCTAGACAGGGGCCCAGAGAAGTAAATATCGTGGGAAGAAATATCCAGGGAATTGTTATGGCTAGGCTTGTATAGGCCCTAGGGCCAATAGTCTAGTACCAACCTATGAGCCTATGAACCTATAAAATGACATCACTTCCTTTACACAAAAAGTGAACTCATGCATAAATACAAATAACTACTTAAAAATGCTACATAACATCACCCTATATAAAACACTTGCATGTCAAATTCTGCTTTAAGTTTTAAAATAGAACTAATAGAAATTGCACTGTTGAGTCCTGGTGCCTCAGAGGCATTAGTTCTTATTTGCCATCTGAGCTCCTTCAGTTCTAGATATTCATTCAGGGGTCCCCTCCCCTCACCCAAAGTGACTTGCTCAATGATAGTGAACCTGAAACTGTGTCCTGGGTGCAAGCCTATATGTGTAGCTAGGGCATTTTTTGTTTCATTCCTACCAATGTCATAATAATGTTGGTAGATTCTAGTTCTCAGTGCATTTATGGTTTTTCCTATGTAAAAACACAGACACAGAGAACACTTAGCTAGATACATGAGTCCCTTACTACTGCAAGTGAACTTGTTTCATATCATATATCCACCATAATTGAGTATATGTACCTCCTTGCCTTCCAGGATATATTTGCATTGCATGCAAAATCCACATTTTACCATGCCCCCCTCCTTGTATCCGTCTTTCTATAGGTTTCCATCATATTTTTATGCTGACATTTTTTTTATAAACAGTTTAAGGGAATGTTCCCACCAAATCAATGTGTTCTGGGTTCACACTGAATATGTACCAATCGTGTGTTAAAATCATTTTAATATTGTAGAACTGGTTGTTAAATCTAAATATGCCTGATTCATACCTCTCAACCTTGGAACATCAAAAATCTGGACAAGGCCCATGAAAAATAGGTACAAATCGGTACGCTGTTTAACATAATATTTGCATACATAATTATGTAACCCCGCCCACTCCCGTGGAATTGTGGGATACCAACTTTCCTGCAAAATGAAGAACAGACAACCAAAATATGGCACCAGAGTTCTCCCTGCAACCATTCCTATGTCCCCATTACCTGGCTATTTTGCCCCATTTACCATAAACATTAGTGTGTGCACACTGATTTACTTGTACAATGATTTGTATTTTATTTTTACATTTTACAGCACAATGCACAAACACCAAATGACATCTGTTAAAGTAATACTGTCTCACAATGAAAATAGACTTGGCATTAAAACTTCTCTGCCCTTAAAACTCACATTCATTAAAATAGCATTGAAACCTACATCACATCCATATATAATGCATCATGCCAGTGGTGGATTGAGATTACCTTTGGGTTGTTTTCAAATCAATGGCCCTTTGCTTGCACACAAAACAAGAAACATACACGTGTTCTTTGACACACCTTCCTGACTTAATTATATTCCTTGTATAATACAGCATACTTGTTTGACAGAGCATATTTTAAATTTGAAGATTTTTTCAGCAGGCAATGAAACGAAATGCATGAAACAGTAATGACAAAACTGCCCAATTCAGAACATTTCCATCATAAAAGTCTACTTACGCACACACACAAATATACATATAAAAATAGAATGACAGTAGTATAAGGCATAGACATCTTGCACAGCTTCTTGCACTCATTTTCAATTTACGTTTTTTTTTTTTGGGGGCAAAAGGCCAAAACCAGGGACACGTTTTAAACACTGCATATAATTTAGCTAAAGTTGCTAGAATAAAATGCTTTGTTACCACCATGCATTTTACTGCCAAGTCTTTTGAACACATGACTGTGCACTACAGTCAGAACATTGCTACCATTTATTTTCTGAAGAATGTGAAGTCTGAAATTCAAATGCCTGTCATTAATCAATAAATTCAACCTTAAGCAAATTGTCACAAACATCCTGAAATCACAGACTGTATGGGGAACAGAACAAAAAATTCACAAGTGGTGGCTAGGGACATTAGGCTCTTTTTATCCTATACCCAGTGTACAGGGTTTGAGCCTGAGTACATCTAGCCACCAGGTGTATTATAAAGGGGGACATTTTCACACACACACTTTCAGCCTCTATGAGGAACATTCCTCATTTTTTGGCAAAAAAAAAAAAATCATGTTTCCCGCTCTTCCACATTGACAGGATTTGGCACACATTCTTTAAGAATTGTTTTACCATATCTGTGGTAAATACTGAACTCTCTCATACTACCTCACTAAAAATACAAGGAAATAGTTAATCATGTTGTGAGCTTCCTAATGAAAATGAATCAACAGTGCTCTGAAAGATATGCACTAACAAACCTGTCCAACACACTCCCTACATACAAACTCCTCTTGCTGTCGTCCGTTACTCAGAGTATTAACTACACTCACTAACAGCATGTGCTACACATAGCCACATGTAGGTAATAACACTCATGGATAAGGAAGACACACTGTGGATGAGATAAACAACCTCCATGACTTGCTAGATAATGTACCCCCCCAGTCATCTCTGATCTCTCACCTTTGCCCACTCGTTTCTGAGAGGCTTGTCTAATGGGGAAACAAATGGCCTCAAGACCTATTGGCCGATAGCTGCTAAGCAAAGAGGGAAAAGGAACCCAGAAAATATGCATAAAAATCTAATTTTTAAAGCTGCAGTTAGGAAAGTTAATGAGCAATACATTCTTCTAAGGGGAAAAATGTAAAGTGAAATGTTCTATTAACACCCGTTAACATCTATTGTCTGCTACTTCTTAGAACACTGATTTCCAGAATGCTGGCTCTGAGAAGTAATTTGTCATCTGGAAACAATGACATGACTTCCAGATTTTGACTAATGGGTTTTGCGAAAGTGCTCACACACACACTAAAATTAATATGTACTCTCCAGACAGTTTCATTAACTTCACACACACACACAAACACACACAATCTTACCCTGAGTAGTCGGCTCGGTCGTCCTGCCCTGATTGAAATTCTACTCCTGTTCTCGGTCGTCGGTTTGCCTTCCCTGATGTTTCTTGGCTGGTCTGCTGCACTGCAGTTGTGTTCTCTGCCCTGTTCTTGGTCGTCCTGTCCTGATGCTTCTCAGCTGCGCTGCTTGCATATACTTTCCATCCTGGGTTCGGCTTGCAAATACTACAGTGGCACAAAAAAGTTTCTGCCTGCACAGAAAACGTTTCTTCCCGAATCCCGCCAGCTTGTAATTCAAATCCAGCCAGCCGGAAATGATGATGCAAGCTCCTTGAGCTCAATTTCAACTGGCTGGTAGCCTGACTGTGGTGACGTCATCGCGCACGTGATGATGTCACCTCCGACTGCGCGAAATTTTAAAAAAGGTTTAAAAAAGGTAAAATAAATCGGAACTGAAGGGGTGCCACTCGGGAATCATGGCACCCCTTCATTTGGACCCCAAAACTCAGTAAAAACCGAGTAATTCGGAACGGTTGAGAGGTCTGGCCTGATTTGTTGAAGTGTTTCCCTTTATTATGTACAACTACTTCTTCACTCCTCTGTGCTTTCCCTAACAGATGAATGAAATGTCCATTCTCTCTCTTTGTTGTAATTTCCTTCAATATCCCATCCACAAATGTTTCTGGGTATTGTCTCTTTGTAAGCATTTTTTTAATACATTCAACTGATGTACAAATTCATCATAATCTGATACCATTCTTGCTATCCTAACCCCTTGAGCTTTTACTAAGGATTTTTTCTGGGACAGTGGATGGCAACTATTGAAGTGCATGAGGCTGTTGGAATATGTGGGTTTTCTGAAAATATTGGACGTAAATTGTTTGATGTTCCTATTTTTCTGTAGTGTGATGTCCAAGTAATGGGTGGTATCCCATGTAATAGTACTCATGAATTCCAGAAATTCAGTACTCTGCTCTATACATTCCAGGAAATTATGAAATTCCCCCTCACTTCCTTTCCAGTAAACAATAATGTCATCCAAGAAACGACCATAAAATGTCCAATAATCAGTAAATACATTTTTAAGCACAATCTTCTTCTCCCAAAATGCGAATATGGGGGCACATGTTGCTCTCATTGCTATCCCCCTGCACTGTCAAAAAAGTTGGCCTTCAAAAATAATAATATCATATCTAACACCAACTCCATCAAGGTCCTAATAGTGAGAATGAGTCCATAGTTAATATTAGTATGTTGGCACAGGAAGCTATAAAACCACTCAATGCCCATGTCATGTAGAATAGCTGAAAATAAATCTCTTATATCAGTGGTGGAGAAGATTAAATCATTACAGTATTTATCATTGGTTATTTTACCTAAGCAGTCCCAAGAATCCTTTAAAATCCATGGGCAGTCTTTGAGTACATTTTTTAGCTGACTATCAATAAACCTAGTAATAGGATATGTTTCTGAAGCTCTTGCATCCACTGTAGGTCTAAGAAGGGGGTCCCAAAGGTCCTTGTGGATCTTCGGGACTTCAAAAATTGTGGGTATTTTTGGATGCTTTACCACCATATATGAATGTTCCTCAAGTGTAATCTCATGGTTCAATACCATATCTTCCAAAGTCAAATCAACTTTCCTATAAGAGATGTTTTTTCATTAACACTTATTTCATCATAAGTATCAGTGTATAGTATGGTTAGCATCTTATTCACATAGATATTTTGGTTCATGATGTCTTGGACCCTCCCTTATAGGGCTTCATTGCCCTGATGTCAGCGTTACCACAAATGTCTTTTAACATGTTCATTTCTTCCTTTGTGATGTTATATATCGCCACTCTATCATTTCTCTTAACATTCATCATGCTCCTAATATCATTCTCACACATTTTTTCAAATATTTGAACAGTGGGGTGTAATTGGGGGTTAAATACACTTGTTTTCTTACATATAGTCCATCCTTCTGTTGTCATTTTTTTGCCTTTAAAATAAAAATCCAAGTAAAGCTTCCTGGTATAAAGCTTTAAATCAATAAGAGCTTCATCTAAAGTGCCATTTTTGTTAGTGACAAAGGACAGGCCTTTTTCAAACACATCTACTAATTGCTCACTTATATCTACATTGCTGTAATTGTAAATTTTAAAGTCACAGTTTCTGTTACAAATAATCTTATAAGGTATCACTTCATCTATCCGTTCCTGTTCCATGTATAATTCATTCTCAACCCCCCCAAGCACTCTTGTTGTTGTTGTATTGGTTCTGGTTGTATGGGTAATACCCCTCTCCCCCCTCCCCTGGTTCCTCAGTCGCTCTTGGGGGGTATTCTAAAGGGTCTGTTGTATAAGCACCATCCTGTATTTCTACTTCCTGGTGTTCAAATACCTCCTGGCTAGTACTTATAACAACTCTCCCATTTCTTATCTGTCCTAAAGGGGTTAAAGGGTATGCTTTTTCTTCCCTGTACTCCCTTTCTTCCCTTGCCAGTTTACAGTTCTTACAGTCTTTAATATCATTCACAGTGTAATCAATCTGTTAAATATTTTAAAATAATCCATTTTTTTATTTAAACAATAAATATTTGTGCATGTTATTGTCAACAATTTTAATCTGGTCGACTAACTTGGCCATTTTTCTGTTATTGTCCTTGATTAAACAGTTGAGCAGGTCACAACCCTGTTTGTTAAACAGTTCAATGAGTTCTTTATGTAAGAGAGAATCCCTTATCAGTCCTGTGGGGAATTTCCACATCCTGAGCCCCTGTGGAACTTGTTCTGTCTGAGTACATTCCCCTAAATATGCGTTTTCAACCTGCAGCTTGCGGTACCCTAAAGTAAGGTCTTCCAAAATATTAAGCTGTTCAGCCATTGTCCCATTGTTGTGCCAGTTTCCTTGTTCACTGTCAAGTAAACTAAACTGCCATTCTTTCTCATCTTCCAACCATTGCAAAAGGGAAGTCCTGCCATTGTAAGAGGTGTTCCCCCTTTCAGCTCCTCCATATGTAGTGCTATGCAAATCCATGTCCGATTGGTTGTTGTTGGGTGGGCATACTCTCGGAGCTGGAGTAACTCCAATGAAGCTGTTACTATCATCAAATAAACTCATACCAGTTCCATTTTGGCAAGCCTGGTCACCCAGTGCTCTAGAGTTAGTGTGTTGTTGTAGTTTTTCCACAATACCGGTGAGGTTTGCAACTGTGGTATTTAATACACCCAGAGATTTAGCCAAGTCCAATATACTCAGTGGATCCACCACCTCCATATCCATCTCAACACCAAACTGTATGAAAAGCACACAACAACCACAAACTGATATAAAAAGTCAGATAGAAGCCACTAAGATCTACAACCGATTTATTGAGCGCTTTTGTCTCACAACAGAAATTTCTTCAGAATACCATTGTAACAAAAACCTTACCTTTTTTACATTGTCTTAATCACATAAAATGATATCACTTCCTTTATACAAAAAGTGAACTCATACATAAATACAAATGACTACTTAAAAATGCTACATGACATCATCCTATATAAAACACTTACATGTAAAATTCTGATTTAAGTTTTAAAATATAACTAATAGAAATTGCACTGTTGAATCCTGGTGCCTCAGAGGCATTAGTTCTTATTTGCCATCTGAGCTCCTTCAGTTCTAGATATTCATTCAGGGGTCGCCTCCTCTCACCCAAGTGGCATATATTCAGTGCGAACCCAGAACACCTTGATTTAGTAGGAACATTCCCTAAAAGTGTTTATAAAAAAGATACCAGCATAAAAATATGATAGAAACCTATAGAAAGACGGATGCAAGGGGGGGGGTTATGGTAAAATGTGGATTTTGCATGCAATGCAAATATATCCTGGAAGGCAAGGAGGCACATATACCCAATTATGGTGGATATATAATGCGAAACAAGTTCCTTGCAGTAGTAAGGGAGTCATATATTAAGCTAAGTGCTCCCTGAGTCCATATTTTTGCATATGAAAAACCATCAATGCACTGAGAACTAGAATCTACCAATATTATTATGCCATTGGTAGGAATTAAACAAAAATGCCCTGGCTGCACATATTGGCTTGCACCCAGGACACAGTTTCAGGTTCACTATAACTGAGCAAGTCACTTTGGGCGAGGGGAGGGGACCCCTGAATGAATATCTAGAACTGAAGGAGCTCAGATGGCAAATGAGAACTAATGTCTCTGAGGCACCAGGACTCAACAGTGCAATTTCTATTAATTCTATTTTAAAACTTAAAGCAGCATTTTACATGTAAGTGTTTTATATAGGATGATGTCATATAGCATTTTTAAGTAGTTCTTTGTATTTAAGTATGAGTTCCCTTTTTGTATAAAGGAAGTGATGTCATTTTATGTGATTAAGACAATGTATTAAGACATGTTTTTGTTACAATGGTATTCTGAAGAAGTTTCTATAGTGAGACAAAAGCGCTCAATAAATTGGTTGTGGATCTTACTGGCTTCTATCTGGCATTTTATATCAGTCTGTGGTTGATGTGTGCTTTTCATCTACTGCGTACTATAATAAATACATTCGCCATTCAGTTTTATACACTGCATAGTTACTATCAGTCATACATATTCTGGTATAACTGTCACACAGTTTGTAACATCTTAACAATAAGTTGTGCATAGGTACATAACTATTTTTGTGTTGCACCATAACTGCTAGTCATCCTGTCTTGTTTGTCCATTTCCCTTTACCAATGTCATATAGTCTAAATGTGTGCTATCTTTGTTTCATAACTCTCCTTATGTTTATTTCAAACATTTGTTGTCATGACTTCTGATATGTGTTATATGCTGATACCTACTGTTTTGCCCTTCTCCTTTTTCCATGTCATTTCCATTCCTTCCATTTTCAAAAAAATTAAACACAAGCACTGCAATATTGCCACGAAGAGAGAGTAGAGTGCATGTTTCAGCAGAGAAAATCAAAATAAAATCAGCACAATTTAATAAAGAACAAATAAAATCCTTCAAACAACAGGCTGTAAATTGTCACAAACAAACAGGATGAGCACTTTCGGCTATGCCTTCATCAGATCCTGTTCACACTAAAACACCTCCCTTTTTTATGTTGTTGCTAATCTAATCAAGTCAAGTCATCTCCCAAACTTCCTGCTTTTCAATATACGTGTTAAAGGCACCACTCCATTAAGACCAGGGCTCCTGTCTGCCTGTAAATCAGCTATCCAGTGTGTTTCCAAGGCTTCAGTTTTATTTGATAGCTCTCCACCTCTTATATTATCTAGTACTCTTTCCAAGGCTAGGAAGGAGAATTTTAGTCCAGGATACATTTGAATATGCTGTGACAAAGCATTAGTCTGTACATTAAGTCTAATATCACTAAGATGGCACAGAACCCTCTCTTTAAGAGGCCTATTAGTATCTGATGATAGCCTAAGACATATTGTTGGTGATGTCCTCATATTCACTGTTAAGAATAAGTTGAATCTAAAGAGATTGTTATGTCTCAAACAAGATGCTGTTCCACGTAGCCATAAGATGGGCACTTTTCTATATAGTAGTTGCAAAGCATGTATTTATATAGATACAAGGCCTTTTAAGGAGAGGATTCTGTGCCATCTCAGTGATATTAGACTTAATGTACAGACTAATGCTTTGTCACAGCATATTCAAAAGTATCCTGGACATAAATTCTGCTTCCTAGCCTTGGAAAGAGTGCTAGCTAATATAAGAGGCAGAGCTCTATCAAATAAAACTGAAGTCTTGGAAACATGCTGGATAGCTGATTTACAGGCAGACAGAAGCCCTGGTCTTAATGGAGTGGTGCCTTTAAAACCTATATTGAAAAGCAGGAAGCTCGGGAGATGACTTGACTTGATTGGATTAGCAACAATATGAAAAGGGAGGTGTTTTAGTGTGAACAAGATCTGATGAAGGCATAGCTAAAAGCACTCATCCTTTTTGTTTGTGAGGATTTACATCCTGTTGTTTTAAGGATTTTATTTGTTCTTTATTAAATTATGCTGGGTTTATTTTGATTTTATCTGCTGAAACACTCACTCTACTCTCTCTTCGTGGTAATATTGCAGTTCTTGTGTTTAATCTTCAGTCATTGTTTTAACACTGCAGTCTTCATTGGTTAGTGTTTTTTTGTTTGTTATGCTAGTTTATTTTCAAAAAAATGGGGTCTACTACCACCAAACGAAAAAAAAAAAAATCACCCATACCCTTCTGACTCTAACTCAGACTTTCTTATTCCATCATACTTCCTATGTGTCCCTCTTCTTCATCTTCACCCCACATCTGTTTTTCTATCACCTTGGTTCCTTGGGTGTGTGCATTGCTTATGTTGTCCACACAAGTGACTTGATTGCCCTTCCTGTCAGATTCTGCAAATATTGATGAGTGTATTTATATATGTCCATCTTTGAATTACTGCAATATCTGTAATTGTCTGTGGATACTTTTCATTTTTCAGACAGATTGCTGCACATTTCTCTTCCTTTAGTAATTTTCAATTATTAAAGTAAGTTGCAATAAGCTTGTATAATTTCAATAGATGTACATTGGCATACAGATTTGATGTGAGGTTTTGCTGATGTTGCTGGTTATGTCTGCTTTGCAGGGAGTTATTCTCTATACACTGGGGTATATTTGCATATCACTTGATTATTCACAATTTTTGCATGGAAATTGGTACATTCTGTGAGATTCTGTGAACATTAGGGAATCTGACCCAATATTAGTTATTTGTGCATTAATACTTCCAAGTGAGTTTCTAAGGTTTGTTGTTTCCTTACAAAAAGCAAGACTTGATAAAACAGTAATTTTTTTAAGGAAAGAGAAAAAGATTATATTATGCTTTCTGCTTGTGTCCCTTGAAAATACAGTGTATTTTAAATTAGCAGAAAAATGCTATATGTTGCTTTTGCCAATCAACAGTACATGAGAAGGAGATGTATTTTGTAATCATTTGCAAAACAGAATGTTTCTTTGACATCATCATCAAAACATGCTAAATGAATGCATTTTCTAATCAATAGCAAAACCTGCATGTTGCTTTCCTCCAACCATTTCTGACCACAAATCATTAGTCTTAAATGCTTTATTTTAAGATTAAATAATAATCTGTCATGCTGTTTGTGTTGGCTTTATTTCAGAGTTTTAATTTCATTCTTTTTAGGGTACAGCTACATATCATTAACATCTATGCTTCATTACTTCTTTAACAACACTAGAATGTTTTCTTATAAAAAGGCATGTTTGTTGATACTCTATTAGCCACACAGATTGTGTGTGTGTGTGTGTGTGTGTGTGTGTGTGTGTGTGTGTGTGTGTGTGTGTGTGTGTGTGTGTGTGTGTGTGTGCATCAGCCATCTCCATAACATCATATGGTTACTCTTACGTTTGTGTATGTCCAGCTCTGTTGTGTATGCATGTTTTCCCATGCTTGCCACTTTTAAAAGCTAAGTAAATATTTTAATTAATGTCAAAATGCTGAATGTTATTCCTTCATGATCATAAGTGCTTGAGTAATCAATGGCATTTCAATGAACAGATAAATGCTAAATATTGTATCTCTGTGATTAACAGCACTTGGATAAATAATATAATGCTTTTTAAAAAATGCATTAAATGTAATGTACCACTTGCTCATTATTTTTCCTAAACCAGTATTATTAGAATACTGTATGTTACTTTTCCTCATTAAATGGGTCATATGGAAACATTTTAAATCAATAATAAGTTGCTGTATGTTGCCTTTCAGTGATCAGTAGTTTTTGTTAAAGCAAAGTTATTTTTTTACTCAATAAAATAACATATTTTCTTTCAGTGAACAACAGCATTTGTTATAGCCATATAATTTTATAACAAGATAAAAATCCCATGTTCTGCTTCATTACAATAGTTTTTTTTTGACATACATTATTTATGTTTTTACAGTCCCATCAACCTTATAAGCCTCATCTGCAAAGACGTGAAACATTTAATAACTGACCTCATAAACTGTGATATCAAGAATCTTGTTAGGCTTGACCCATCAACAGTTTTTTTCGAGGGTTAAATTATGTCTATTTAACCCAATACACTTCTTCAAATGGGTTACAGAGACTGTAGATTGTGGCCATGTAGTGCATGTGGAGTATTTTGACCTTGTTAAATCCTTTGACACCATTCCTCATGCTGGCATTATACAAAAGTGAAATGCTTTAAAAACTGACACATATTAGGTAAGCTCGATAATAGACTGGCTAAAAGAAAGAACATAAAATGTACAAGTTGCAGGTGTTTCATCACATGTATGAACATGACCATCAGTGTCCCTTGTGACATGGTGTTGGGAAATCTCATATTTAGTACTTACTTTTCAGATATCCAAGTAGCGAGACAAGACCACTGGCTAACAAAGTGTGCAGATGATTTCAAACTGGAGGTTGTTGTTAAGTCACCTTAAGACATTATCTCAAATAAGCTTTTCCTAGTGTACTAAAAATGAACTAGTACTAAATGCTAGAAACTGCAGATGATTGCTTTTTGTATAGTTTTGATTGGCAGCCCATCCTCTCATCATGATGTCTAGAAAACACACTTCTACAAATTTAAAATGTAGTTAGGGATCTAGGTACTTGCCTTGATAGCTCTTTCACTTTTGACAAGCAAATAACAATTGTTGTGAGGAAATTATTTTGTTTAGACCAACTAATTCTCAAAGGAATATTATCAAGGTCTAAAGAGGTAATCATTCCCTTAAACTCAACATTTTTCAGGTAAATTATTGATTACAATGTCTCTTTGGGATGTAGCTTCACTAATAGTATCAAACAAATAGAAAGATCCCAAATGTTCCTAACCAAGAGATTCACAAACCTAACATTCCTTACGTACCAAGAGAGGCTGGAAGCTCTAACCCTTCACTGAGGGACTTGTATATTTTTGAGAGGAGATATCTGTCTCACTTACCACACCATTAGTTACCTGATTGTCCTTGGCCTCCTCCTTGTTTTGAAGTCCAGTGTCTCCACCAGTACTTAAACCAGTAACCTAAATTTTCACCAGAATTGAAAAATACAACATGATTGAGGGGTAGGTTTATAACTCAGTGTCTTTCAAAACTTTGGAATAAAGTCCCCTGCATGTTAAGCAGAGTAGCTCACTATCATCCTTTAAACATGAACTAGATATCAGAATGGGTATCCACAAGTTTACTCCAGCATTGACACGTATTGCCATCCATGACAAGGGAGGTGCCACCTTGAGGGGGTGGGGGGTACTTGCATGCCAAAGAATGGTCATGAACTCAGTGGACATGGAATATCTATGAATCTAAGTAAACATGCTCCATGTCTTAGTAGGAAACATTTAATGTGATTATTTTACAATTACAACAATTTTTTTTCCCTTACAATCCCTTGCATTTGTTAAAAAATAGTAAACATTTTTAATAAAAAATGTTTCTCTTTGCAACTCCACTGAAGGTTCACATTCTTTTTCTTAAAAGGACAAACAAAGCTACCATCAGATATGTCATACAAAAATAGGAAAATTCATAAAATAAATATAGGATTTTTCCTTATAGATTTTTGCCTCTCAGTTTTCAACTTATTACTCAACTGGACATTGCTTCTTCAGCTGTGCTGTCTGTAGGTCTCTTATCTATACTTAATAGCACTTGCTAAACCATTGCAACCTTTTTCATCAACAGTGGAATGTGCCCTGCTTCACAATGATGAACACTGCCTGCATATGCAATGCACATTTTTTCCTTTCAGCATAAAAAGTGAGTTAATTCTTTACAGTCTGTAATATTTCAAGTAATGTGTTTTTATCAAAATTAAAATGTGTATATTGCTTCCCCGTAGTAATTTTTGACTACCAAGCATTCAGTTATGACAAATGCTTGTTTCATTTTATTCTGTTATCCAGACTTTTCTAAGACTTTATTCTTATGCATTATGACACACTTGTTTGAAGGTAGATATTTTGAAAAGAGCAGCCTTTTTCTGAAGCTCTATTTAAGTTGAACCAGTGTTCTGTTTTAATCTAGTTTCTTGGTGTGTTGTGCATCTCAAATACATATTTTTTGGGTATAAGTACATGTATTAATGATACATATTAGTCATATTCCATAAAACAAGAAATATACATTCATACAAACATATATAAGAAAATAAATTCACCAGATTAGTTTAATTTGTGCTTCATAAAACTGGTACACTTTTCTGAGAACACCCCTGTTGCTGGTATGTTTTAAATATATTGCATTGTGCTCCATCAGTCATGCTTGCATCTGTTATGCATGCCTGGGCAGATTATATCTCATGTTTTACCCAAATCCGCTAGCTAAGACTGATAAGTGATATCTTTCATGACACACACACACACACACACACACACACACACACACACACACACACACACACACACACATACACACACATTGAAGGTTGACACACAAACTGAAAATTTGATATTTTTTATTATATTACTTGACTTAGATTTATATTGCAGGTTCATATCTTTCTTCCCCATTCATTTTCTCTGAAATCATTGCCATGAGGAGCCCTAAAATGAGAAGTGCACATAAAACATCTGCTAATAGACGAAAAGGCTTTCATTAAAAACACATGATTAGAGTTAAGACGTATTTTTGAGCAAGAACTAGTTCCTTAGCAAAATAAATCTAAACATTGCCAATCATTTTTTCCCTTAGATAAATTATTCAGCACTGATGCCAGGAATGAAGATATGATAGAGTGACTGCCATCTGAAAACAGATGAGCCTTATAATAAGAAAGAACTGCAACAGAACTTTATGTTCTCCTAATAAATTGGTATCTTGGGATTCTTCTGACAGAGAATTCAAGTAACTGTGCAATAGTTGGGCAAACATTTTGCAATGCTCAGTTTTGTTTATTAATATTTCATTGAAACATCTGAAAATCACAGCCTGTTTCCATCTGATGTGGTTCTGCCATTTCTGGTGATGAAATAAAATGCACTATAACAGAAGGCAGAAATACATCTAATTATACCAGCAAAATTATTTTGGGTACAAATATTTAATATTATGCTTTGCCATGCTATACTAATCAGAAAATTAAGAAAAAAAGACAGATGAAAAACAAGCAATGCAGGAAAATACATATTTCATTTAAATGAATATTTGTCATTAAATGGGTGTGATTTGAAAAAAACAGTGTGCTTGTTTCCAGAATAACTTAAACCAACATAAAAGTGACAAAGTAAACTAAGATCATTGTGGAATGAGCAGTGAAGTTGAAAATAATTGTTTTCTTGCCCATATACTTGTAATGTTCATTCAGAAATTCAAAATTTCATTATGTTGCATAACTGCTATATTTTGTATATCAGCATTAGTAGACAAAGTATAAAACACAACAGTAATCATCAGGTTGCCTGCAAACTAGTTACAAAAGCAAAATTGTGTTCCCAGAATCAAAGCAGCTTTATGCCTTACTTCTTATTCATTAGGTTAAAGTGCATTAGTTTGGTTTACAAAACAACAAATTTTTTGTTTAGCTACATAACATTATGCATCTAGTTATATTGCACAACACAAATGAAAACATTTGTATTGGACAGCTTCAAATATGCATTAAAACTGGTTCCAAATTCAAGTCTCTTAACCCAATTGCACTGAAAGGTCCATATGCAGCTTCACAAAGATGCGGCCAGGATTTCTGAAATTCTGAAACTATACACCAAGTGATAGAAAGTATAGTTCAACACAAATGAATGAGCCCTCATCAAAAAAAAAAAAAAAACAAAAAACATGCCAGGTGTTCTTCTAAAAAAGAAAAGACATTTTTCATATGTATAAATATAGATTGCCAAAGTAAATGTTCACTGTAATGGATGCTTACTGAATGTAGTAGACTATAGTTGACATCACTAAGGGGCATGGCCTGTGATCTGAATATTGTGGTTGCTCTCCAGCAGCATTTTCACTTTGAGAAATGTGCATAGCCTGTTCCCCTTGATCTTGTGGTCAGCATAGACCACACTAGATATGAGAGTTCTAGCCCATCTCAGTTATTAGCAAAGAAGTGAAGATCCTTATCAAGACATTGACCACCTGACTTATCAAAATAATACCCAGGATGACGGCACATTTTCAGCTGGACTTTATTAAAGGCCATGTAAATATTGATGTCCTGCTGTGCACTTATTTGCAACTTGACTGCTCTGATAACTTTGACTTTGTAGAGTGGTTATATGCCCAACCAGTTACTGGATAATCTGTTTCTGTCCCAATATTTGGAAAAATTTGGAAAACTACATGCTTTTTAAGCAAACCAGTTAGTATCCTGTTAGTCAACTCCCCTGTTAGTAAGGTCTTTGACACAAGTCCCCATGCCAAACATGGGTGCCTGTTCTCACTTACCTGTTTCTAATAGATGTTAAGCTTTTAATCAAGGCTGTAAAATGTATTTGCAGCCACCTGTCTGACTCATACACCAGATCATTAAAAATTGCCTCTGCCTTTGCAAACACACACTATCTCACGTTTTGTAAAAATCATGCCTGAACACTAGTTTTTAAAATTGCATATCTTACTATATGGAGACAGGCTCAATCTTTGCAAAAGACCTCCAATGGGATTCATTAACAATCATGCATGCTTACACTTATGGTGCACTAGCATGATGAGCAGCAGCGCTCACTGAATATGCATGCTTCTCATTGCACTTACACATCAACAAGCACCATTCTGTGGCCAGCAGCAGAGTTGGTGGCCATGAAATGGTGCTGGGAAACATGAGCATAGTATTGTAAACAATACTGCTTCCCTGTAGGCAAACCTCTTGTGTGAGTACATACAGACAGCTTATATGAAGAAAGAGAAGGTTGATTACAAGAAGTAAGATGCATGGGATGATAAATGGGGAGAATGTACACAGAATACAATGTCAATAGGGCAGACATCAGTATGAAGGGAAGATAAACAGATAAAATGTTCTCAGTTAATGCAGTCAAATGTAATTATATGACAAAGAAACATTTTAAACAGAAATACTTCCATATTGAATTAATAAATAATCCTGTTCCCAATTCTTTACTCATCTCCATAACTAAAAACAGACATAATAACAATGGTTGTGGGAGGTATACAATACAACATTGTAACAAAGGGAAGTAAATGTGATATTAATGTTGATAACATGCTGAATTAACACTTAGCAAGGACAGTGGGTACATTGGGGGCTGTTTGTGTAGACTGCAGTTATTGAATATGACATGTATATGCAGGGACTATATGTGTGATAACTGACTGTAGTGCTCTATTCTCCACTGCATCATATATAAACAAGAAGAAGAAATGAGCCCTATAGCTGCTGTGTCATGCACATCAGAAAGGGACATGTTTTACCATTTGATGTCATTTGGCAACCACAGACAGGAGGTACATTACCTTGAAACATAAATTAGACAAGCATGAGTTTTATATTCATGTACATCCTAACATAGGCTCAGACATATTTTATGATGATATTGTATAATGCCATATAGTAAGAAATCTTATATAAGCCATCATGTCCTATAAGCTGTGCAGTGTGAGGAAAACAATTATAGTAATATATAAATGTTGGGAAGAAGACATGCAATGCAGTACATTCTTATTTAGAAATTAAGTAATTCAAGGGAACAGTTAGTGACATACTCAACATCTGTGTCTTGTCAGACTTAAACACGTCAGGGCAGATATCAGAGAGATATGTATCAACCTGTGATGCTACAGGAAATAGCTATACTGTGTGTGTCATGGCAAACACACTTGAAGGGCTTACATCACTTCCCTGTTGAAATGGTTAAGGATGTCCTACCTTGGAAGGTGATACCTTAAATCTGTTGCCTTTTTGCCATGAATACTTTCTTTTCCAAACCACTCCTGTCTCACACAGTTATCTGACATGCACATACCTCTCAACCTGGAAACATCAAAAATCTAGACAAGGCCCTTGAAAAATAGGTACAAATCTGTATGCTGCTTAACATAAAATTTAAATTTGCATACATAATTATGTAACCCAGCCCACTCCGGTGAAATTGTGGGATACCAACTTTCAAATGCAAACTGAAGAACAGACAAGCAAAATATGGCACCAAAGTCCCACTGCAGCCATTCCAATGTCCCATTACCTGGCTATTTCTCCCCATTTACCATAAAAACTGTGTGTATACTGCATTACTTGTATAATGATTACTTGAATTTTATTTTTACACTTTACAGCACAATGAACAAACACTAATAGGCATCTTCTAAACAAAGCAATACTGTCTCACAATGAAAATAGACTTGGCATTAAAACTTCTCTGCCCTTGAAACTTGCATTCATTAAAACAGCATTGAAATGCATGCCAGAAGGATTGATTCCTGTCCCAGAGACTTCCCATACTCTGGAATAAACTACCTAACTATATCAAACAAAGCTCCTCATTAGCACTCTTCAAGAAAAATCTTGATGATTGGATGGGAAATAGGAAATTCACCCCGGGGATCACCTCTGTGGCTCTGCTTGACAGTGGCACAGGAAAATAATTTTCTTGGGTGGCAAAAGCCAGGGTACCTTTTTGGCTGGGCTTGTATAGGCCCCAGGGTCGATAGCCTAGTACCTACCTATGAACCTATGAAACCCACACCACATCCAAAGAAAATGCATCTGGCCAGTGGTGGATAAAGATTACCTTTAGGCTGTTTTCAAATCACTGGCCCCTTGCACACAAAACAAGAAACATACATGTGTTCTTTCATACTCCTTCCTGACTTTATTAAATGATATTCCTTGTGTAATACAGCACACTTGTTAGACAGAGTGCATTTTAAATTTATTGTTTGAATATTTTTCCAGAAGGCAATGAAACAAAATGCGTGAACCAATAATGACAAAACTGCCCAATTCACAACATTTCCATCATAAAAGGCTACTTCCACATACACACACACACACACACACACACACACACATATATATATATATATATATATATATATATATATATATATATATATATATATATATATATAAAATGACAGTAGTGTAAGCCATAGGCATCTTTCACAGCTTCTTGCACTTATTTTCAATTTAATTTTTTTTTTTTGGGTGGGAGGGGGACAAAAGGCCAAAAACCAGGGACACATTTTAAACATTGCTTGTATAATTTTGTAAAGTTGCTAGAATAAAATATGTTACCACCATGCCTTTCACTGGCAAGTCTTGAGCCCAGGACCCTGTGCATTATGGTCAGAGCAAAATACCACTATGCTAAATCAGCAGTTTGTTTCATGAAAGGTAGGAAGACTGAAACTTAAATGGCTATCATTTATTGAATTCAGTTCTCACTTCTCACCATAGCTCTCAACCCAGCACAAAAAACCTGGACAAAGCCAATAATGGGGGAATACAGTCCCAAAATAGGGACAAATTTCAAATACTGATCTTATAAACTTAGAAAATTGTTAAATTATATTCCTTCTATAATACAGCACACTTGTTAGACAGAGTGCATTTTAAATTTATTATTTGAACATTTTTCCAGTAGGCAATGAAACAAAATGCATGAATCAATAATGACAAAACTGCCCAATTCAGAACATTTCCATCATAAAAGTCTACTTCCACATACACACTTCTCACCATTACTCTCAACTCATAGCACAAAAAACATGCAGCATAATAACAGACACATATTACAGCTTTGGAAAGCAGCATAATAACGGACACACACTACAGCTTTGTAAAACAAACATCCAACCAATCAAGGAAAAATCTCAACAGAATGAGGGACAAAGCCAGAAATAGTCCGGGACAATCAGGGACCTTTTTAAAGTATGAGTGATATTAACCTGAGACATTGATAGATTTTCTGAAGTAGAAGAAGTGTATGACTAATTACTGTTATTATGTATTAAGAGTAATTCACCTTTCTTCGAATAGTAGCCAGCTTTAGGATGTATCAAAAGGGATAGAGCTAAAATTTGAGTCTAAATCAGGATTCCCTGAAAATCAGGGACAGTTTAAAGGTAAGGTTGAGTAAACGAGAGGAGGTGATAGTGTCGACAGAATGAAGGCTCAGTGCAAAATAAAAACTTCTGGGCAGGAGTTGCTTTTTTGGTGTGTGTGTGTGGGGGGGGGGGCACAAGTTTTTACCTTTGCTCTTCTTAGTGATTGCCCACAATGTAGTTGATGAGATGTCATACCTTGGTTTTCATTCACACCAAAGTTACCACTACGCTAGCCTGTTCTGATGGCTCCATTATTTACATGAGTTACTAGGTAACTGATAATAGCATGCTCTTCTACGGCTATTCCCTTGTAGAGAAGAATGCAAAGTATGTTGTGGGAAAGGTAGTCCTTAGAGAATCATACTGTCTATCATACTACAACGGCTAGTAAGGGTGTGTGGTGTGTCAGGGTGTCAGGAACAACCGTGCATTTAACAAGGTCAACATACGTACACATATGTACACACAAATAGTTACAGACACAGCTGAGAATGTGTGAGTCCATATATTTTTAGAGAACACATCTCTGCAGAATAGATCTATCAAGTTCATCTCAAAACTACATATTCCGGAATATAAGTATGAAACTCGTCTGGCTGCTCTGGCATTACTGACTCACTGACTGTAATTCTCAATGATTTTCCAGGAAGTCAAACATGTTATGAGGGAGAGGGACAGTGCATAAAGTTGAGGCAAAATCAAGGACAGCCTGGTGAAAGAGTAACTGTCTCATAACGCAGTATTACAAATGTATTACAAATGCCTGGGCCATCACCAATCTTCTTTTATTTATTTATTTTTTTTTTTGTCAAAGATGGAGTACAAGAGAAGCTACATTTCAGAAGACATGCTACCAAATTCTGCCAGTCTAGCAGTCATAAGTGACAGCCTTAACTAGTTTAATGGGTTTTGAAATTTACTGTACTCGGCAAAATGCATGATTTGCTATGGAAATCACCATATAGCCTACACACAGCTGTAAAATAAACTAGTTACCAGATACTAATATGGCATCAACTCGGCATCGGCAGCAACTGCAGCTCTAAGACATCTTTACACATATTGGCATGGCAGCAGCTCCTTACACTTCTAATACTGCAATGGCGGCATCGGGGCAACATTATCAAACTTAACTTTTGCTTCAAAACAATGTCACAATTGGAAGCAAGCAACCCAGTTTTTGGATTTCTTAACTTACTTGCATTGGGGAAGGAAGTGCTGCACTTCTAATATGTAATGGCAACATTACCAACTACATTGTTGATTGCTGTACTGTACATAAAATAAACAGACACACACCCTCCAGCCCTAGGCCGAATTCCGACAGGCTGGTAGTCTGCTCATGATGTTGATGTCATCGCGTGCACCCCTGCATGTGATGACATCAGCAAAATTTAAACAACCAGGGAAATTCGAAAATTAAAGGGGCCACTCAGAAATTCATGGCACCCCATGATTTTGACCCCAAACACAGTAAATACGAAGGAATTCAGTATGGCTGAGAGGAATAGGCAGACAGATGTTACCAGATTCAACACCCCTGCCAATCATACTACATACTCCACAGAGTTGTGTATTGATTGCATCTGCCACATGACATAACAACGTATCTTGTCACAAATAAATAAAATTAATGTGTGACGTGATAAATACAACATCTGAGGATAATTTGCACAGTACAGTTTTGTCAGAATGATGACAAGTAGATAACTGTGCTAATGTTCACACAACTGTGAGCAGTGCAATGTCAATGTTTCTCAGCCACAGCAGCTGCTCCTGTTGTTCTGTACAATAACATTGTCTCAGAATTGAACCACCCTCTGTGTAGATATACTATACTCATTATTACTCAATGCATGTGCTGCAGGAGCACTCATGCCATGACATTCGCAGAACACTGTTTCACTGTCAGGAAATTACAAAATGATTTTATATTTCTTTCTCCAAAGTAAAAATTAAGAATAATAACTTCATCCAGTGTTGCTTGTGTAATGTCCAGTACATTTAAATAATGTTTCCCTCTGCTAGAATTGAACAATAAGCTATGTAAGTTCCCTGACTAACAGCATGTATATTAATCACATGCATAATGGCGAAAGTCTTAACAAAGCTGTGAGACTCCACCTATGTGAAGTCATTACATGAAATGATTGTGTTACAAACAATTTTTATGAGAAAAAAGGAATTGTATACATTATAACAGTTGTGGTTGTCATTCATGCATAACTGAATTAGGGCTCACACTGATTACAGTCAGTCAGTGTGGATTTTGAACACCTGACTAAGTGACAACAGACTCTACATGATATTGTGAAGAACGAAGGTGCCATGCTGCAAGTGCTGCTAAAACTGAGAAATGTGGGTGTTTGAAGCCATGACATCACATTATTGCTACAAGGTATATATGTGCCTATAATTTCTTTAAAATACTGTTGCTATATGTGGGTTTCTCACAAAACATTGCCTATTGAAATGCATACCTGCATGCACATGTTGCATAATGCAGTCATCATTGTGACTACAGAATGTTAATGATACACAATGTGTGGATAATGATGGATTCAAACACATGCCTTACTAAGGCAACAGCATACAGAACATAGTGTCATGTCCTCACACCGCAGGAAAACCATTAGTAGTCTCATAGGAAAGACAAATATCAACCCATGGCATGGTCATTATGCATTAAAGCATTTCTGTGCGAAAAATGAGCATAAATTCTTGTAATAGGAATCCCCAGCTATGCATCTACACAGCTGATAGTTTGTTGACAACATTGTTACTTACATGAACATTCACTGTCATATTGACTCAACTGAGTCTAAGGAGTAATGCCTGGATTTGAACTGACTACCTAAGATCACAAGGTACAGAATACTGCTTGAAACGCAAGCACCATAATATAATTATGACAGTGTACATATGAATGGATGATATCACCATTCTTTAATACAGTGATACTCTTCTAAAAAGACATGAAGGTGGTTGAGGTGCACAGTAACACTACACAGTTACACATACTACATGCATTAGAAGCCCTCTCTACACAGCATGACAAACAAACACACTCACACACTCACAGTAGTCAATTATCACTGGTTTCACACACCCTCACTCTTTGGTGACGCAGTCTACAGAGCAGACAATCAACAGCCAGCATGGCATGATTACCCTGTTTATAACTCTGATGTACTTCATTTTTGATATCATAAAGTATTTTCAAAACTGGATATTGCCTGGGGTAATGCTAATTTATAGGGTAGCTCTCTGCCAGTGAAAATATGTCTCCTAAGTGGAACTTTACAAAAGGTGTTTTGTCATAGACACAGTTGCACATGACAGTGCACACAGTCACTTTAGTTAACCCGTGATAAATGTGAACCTCCTACTTATCTAATTGTACAATCTAGAGAACACATAAATCGCCACGTGCCACACGAGCAGTCTGACTTGTAATGGTACAGAGTGCACATTTGACATGATAACCATATCAATGCAGAGAACATGGTTGTGGTAAAAGTAAGATAAGGGGATTGAAGAGTCTCTCTCAGGTTAAATTTTTACATAACTAGAATTTAATACAGCATACCTGTTCAGAAAGCTACATGCACCTGATACAGAAACCAAAAAAAAAGTTCACCACTGTCAGATTTGAACCTCATACCTATCTGCATACACAGTCAAGACAGTATATTATTAGCTGCAACTGTCATAGAAGAATTTTAAGTTTTAAAGGGAGCGAGTTCACTTTTGAGAGGATGAACTCATCATTGTATTGCAGAGAGGATGTTTGTGTTAAAAGTGGGATAAAGTACAGATGGAATCACTGCAAAGTTGAATTATTCTGTTGAGTGGAAGTAAACACAGCAATCTGCTGTTCAGGCTTTACTTACCTTTCACTAGAACCACACATACTACATCATCACTGTGGGAATAGAACCTCCTATCTTTCTTGTTATATAATCTAAACAACAGAATATCACCGGCAAGTGTAAATAGGAGAAATTTGAAAATTAAGGGGAAAGAGTGCACTTTTGATAAGATGACATCATCACTGTGTTGCAGGGAGGATGTTTTTGTTAAAAGGGGGATAAAGTGCTGAGGGAGTTGTATCCAAAGTTAAATTCTTTTCCTGAATTAAACTGGACACAGAACACCTGTTAAGACTTTACTTACTTGTCATAAGAACCATACAAACACACACACACACACACACACACACACACACACACACACACACACACACACACACACACACACACATTCATGTTGAGAATTTAATTTCCTACCTGTCTAGTTACACAATCTAGAGAACACATTCCCCAGGATTCAGCAAGCTCTGCACGGCATGCTGGAATAGTGCAGGAGCTGCTGGAGCAAATATGACCGCTGAGAGATACAGGAACAAGCTCCCAGGATTTGCACGAGCACTCCTGCACTATTCCTCCATGGACACAGATCCTGTATGCTAATTACCCCATTTGCAGGTGAAAACCATGTAAATTAGGTAAATTGGTGATCCAGGAAATTGGCAACCATCTGTGCAGGATTAGTGTAACCTGCAGAAATGTACTCGGTTAGTAACCAAGTACATTTCTGCAAACTACAAAATGGAGCCATGACAGCTCCAAATAAAGGGTGTATATAATGTGGAAAGCATGCCAATGGGCAAATATATGGTCATTGGCATGGAAAACAGTTGCAAAAAAAAAAATAAAGTGACTTTTATTTTTTTTGGACAATTTCAGACGTTTAAGCGTAGGGCAGCAGCGTGCAAATGGGATCGGCCGGAAAATAAAAGTGAAACCCTGAAAAAAGCTTTTTCTGCAAAATCACAATTTTGCTGTCATAGTCAATGGCAGGCAGAAGACAACAAGGCCAGTGAATAGTGGTTGCTAAGGAGCAAGGCTCAGTGTTGGCCTTGTAACTAGGCATTAGCAGACAATTCTATGCAACAGAGGGGAATGATACTGAATCACAGATTTCCCCTCATGGCTAGCCTACACCCAACCATGCAGGTGCAGAAAAAACATGGTGCAAGCCTAAGAGTTAGCTGAAATCATAGAGGGGTGTGTCAGGCATACTGTAAGCTTATTGGAGCTCTGTGGCTTGGATTTGCCCTTAGCTTAGCAGAGCTAAGGAAGGGGGTGTGTCTGTAAGCTGCCAAGCACACTTTACATTGCGTAAATGGGTGTGCGGACCGCGCAGCAGTTTTTAAATAAAAATAAATAAATAAATAAACCAGGAAATAGCAGTCCCATTCACATCTGAGAACTGGGTTTACACTGTGTGCCTCTGGGTCTAAACAGGAAGGCAATGGGAAGGGAAAACAACAGTAAGAAGGTAATCAAGGAGAACTAGCTTAGCTGGCAGGTAAAATTAATCAGAATCAGCCAATTACACAGGCAGCAGCCCAGCCCAGCACAACACACTACTATATACTATGCAAACACCTTTCCCTCTGTTTTTTCCCACAAACTCTGCACCACCGGTGTACACAAATGGAGATATTTTACCTAACAAAGGCAACAAAATTATAGGGGCTGCATTTGCTCTCATAAATCAACATGTGGAAGAGGCTGAGGGTGGTGAGGATGAGAATGATGATGACCAACCCACAGTGAGGAGAAGGAGAAGATTGTACAGACCCAGGGTAACCTACCAGGGTATACATGTGTTGGAGTTAGTGGAGTGCTATATGGTGGACATGGACCTCCAAAGCAAATTGTTGAGCTGTGCTAGCCACGCCTTACACACAGAACCAACAGAGGGGCCCCCGTCCCAGTGGATATCAAGGTATCTGTAGGCTTAAGAATATTAGCCACAGGTACCTTCCAAAGGCCAACTGGGGATATCATGGGGATTTCACAGGCATCAGCATTCAGAGTACTCCACCAGTTCCTTGATGCCTGGTCAGCACATGCTGGTAAGCACATATATTTCCTCAACACCCGTGAGGTGTTGACCAGCAATATGCGTCTCTTCCACCAAATAGCAGAATACCCTGAGGTAGTGGGTGCTATAGACTGCACGCAAATACACATCAAAGTACCACCTGGTGAGTGAGGTAGAGTCTACATAAACTGCAAGGGCTTCCCGTCCATCAACTTTCAGGTCATGTGTGAAGCCCAGGGCATTATAATGAATGTGTGCGCTGGCAGCCCTGGAAGCTATCACAACTTCCACATCTGGCATATGACACAGCTGTACCAGATATTTGCCAGTGGGGACATTCCATATGGTCACCTAGTGGGGGATGCTGGTTACGCACTGGAGCCATGTCTGATGACACCCGTCAGAAATGTACACACATCAAACAAGAACTCCATAATGAGGCACACACACAGACCAGAATCATAATACAGCATGTTTTTGGGATGCTCAAGTCACGATTCTGGTGCCTGGACATATCCAGTGTAACCTTGCAGTACTCACCAGCTACATGTACACAAATTGTCATTGTATGTGCCATGCTACACAATATGATCCTGCAGAAACAGCTGCAGCAGGAACACCATGGGACAGGGCCACACAGCCCCCCACTATTGCCAAGGCCTGCACAGACACAGAGTGACTCAGAGGAGGAACAACCTGAGCCTGCCCCAGTAAGCAGAAGAAGGTGTGCCCAGTATGCCCATTATGCCCAGGCCTTGGCAAAGAGGCTACACATAGCACATACACTGACACGGTAGGAACTCAGGGAATGACACCTCACTCTGACTTGCACATACAGTAAAAGGGATGCCAAACATGACACTACCTATGCTTAATCATGCATAGGGAGTGTACTATGTGCATCTGACATAGTCAGCCCTCCAGCACCATCTTCAATACTGGCACAGCCACGAGGTAAGTCATGCTCACTATCAATTGCTGAATGGAGTAGAATGTTCTGCTATCTGTATCTATGGTATGGAAGTGAGCATGTTAGGGAATCGGGTGGCTTAATGGGATGCTAGCAGATAGCAGACACCTATATCGGAAGCATGAAATCTTTAAGAAATACTGGTGTCAACACAGTAGGCAGTACTAGACAAGATGACAAAACCCACTGCAGAACATGTGGTGGGCCAAATGTGTGACACCCACATGCTTGTCAGTGAGGCTGTAGTATAACACAGAACCAGCACACAACAACATAAAAAACACACCAGAAGATTGCTGGAACACTGAAAATGTATAGGAACAATTCCTATAGTAAAGCCAATGCACTGACTAGAGTTAACTGAAACTTTAATATATGAATCAGAAAACATTCAATGACATCCTCGACGAGAAACACAAAGGCTGTGCTAAGGCCTCTGATTGATGGCTATGGAGAACAGCCCCACACCAGACCTACACAGACAGACTACAACAGGTCAGGCAGTGGGATGTTAGTTCTGAAGGGTAAGAAGTCTGATACTGAAATGCAGGTCAATAAAACCTAAGAAATGTAGTACACTGATATGCCTCTAGTCTGCATGATAGGTCAGAATACAGAATGAAATGTAGTACCTGAAATACCAGTACAGTCATAGCAAATGTGTACAGTTGTCAGGTGTGCCCCCCCCCCAACAATCCTATGTAGAAATGCAGTAATTTGTATGTGTAGGTATAATAACAGTGAAGCACAGATTACCTGAGCCAGTCAAAGTAGCAGGATAGATTGTAGCATGTGTACAATATGCAGGGCTGTGTGTTAGGTTGGTGTGTGTTGTATATTGTGTGAGAGTGGTCAGCATGTAGGCATGGTGGGTTGTGTCCTGGTAGCCAGTGGCCAGTACTGCCGATGACATGGCCAAGTTCTCACAACTGCAGTGCCAAACACAATACATCCCAGCAAGACACATCCCAGTAGTAATCCATACTATTTGCTTGGATGTAATAATTGTCACCATCTGAAAGATGGGCATGGCATGAATGTGAGCCCAGACCTGCAAACAGTACATAGGTGGAAGTACCTTATACAGAGAGTGTATAAAATGTTACTGTCAAATGGACACACCTTTGGAATTGTACATACAGGTTAGCAGCACATTAGTTAGGTTGCTAGTATGGAAGACTGATGTCGTCAGGCCAAACACTGGCAGGCCACAAAAGTCACAGGCATGAAGTACTCAGAAAATGCTGATGTCCCTGCACAAACCAGCATAAGTGGAATGCCCCATGTTTATCTGTGAGTTGGCTGCAAGTACCGTCCATAGCCCACATGCATCCAACCCACCCCACCATCAGCCACAGGTACCTCACAGGTCTTATCCCTGCTGTTGTGAATGAGTACAATATGACCGCCACCTCTGTATGGGAATAGCCACAGAATGCAGCTTGCTGAAGAGGTGTCCCATGCAGGTGTGCCCCTAGCTGTAAGAAGCACCCTACCAGCATCCACACCCCTGGATCAATAAGGACAGAAACTACTGACATTAAAACCTTGCAGACCTACCCTGTCACCCCAGGGGAATATAGTGACTTGCAGCCTGAGACTGTAAGAGTGACACAATTCACCGGCCTGCTACAGATGGCCTTCATCACTACCAAATGCCCTACAGTCCTCTGTTAAAGGCCTGTGTCTCATGCATACTACTAATGTATGTTATCTCATGGACTCCCAAATAACAGCATAACACAGTCCACAGAACCCAAATGCAAGGCCATGTCGACAAATCCCAATAGCATGTCCACCATGTCCTACTGCATGAACTGTGGACCAACCCCTAAAATACTGCTGGGATGAAGTGATAACTATAGGGATACTTATCAGATAATGTTTGCATAGTGTTCGGAAGAGGACAGAATAATGGGGGGGGGTAGAAGCATGGACACCATGGAGTGCAGACACATGAATGGGTGGCTACAAACTTGCTCATAAACCACAATGTGAAAGGGTAATGTCCAGAAATATGAGGCCTGCCTCTGGGTAACCTGTGTGAATCTGTACAGCTGTGAGGTATGGCCACAGCAGAATATGGCATACTGTCACATTGATGGATGTACAAGTATGGGATCCTCAGCCACCACTGTACCAAGTTGCTGAACCATTTTCACAGACCCATCAGCAAGTGTCTGCAGCTCCCCCTCCAGAATGGCATGATTGTGCAAGAATATGTAGGCTGCAGACCACAATACTGGACACAGCTTTATTCACCCTGTGCTCCCCAGGAAATTACTGCAAGCAAATATGTATACCTGACAGTAGCTGATGACATAAAACATCAAAGTGTAAAACACTACATATGTCTGAAAATCTCTGCTAACACCAAAGCCATGTAACAGATGCAGCACAGACACGATTACTAACAGTAACTTACTATCCTTTGCCCATTGTGACCCCATATTGTCAACCAATCTACAGATATCCTGCAGAAACAGGTTGCTATCTCTAGGTGTACAATACAAAAGCCTGCACTGGAGTATAACCTACCTGGGATGGATTCACACATTCAATAGAGAAGGTCATACTGGGAATGCTCCCACACTTAGAGAAACAAAGCACATGTCTGACAACAAAATAATGAAATGCCATACTGGGCATGCTCCCACACTTAAGAAATGAAGCCCATGTCTGGCAACAACAGTGGACTATACATATCTGACAGTCGCAGTTGTTTGTGCACACACTCCACATTGCACACCAGTCATGCTTTGCACACCCATCGGATAGGAATACACACATGTATCCGAGGACAGCACACTATAATAGGCCAAACTTACACATGCATAGATGTGTGGAAGAGAGTGACAGACAGTGACAAGGAGCCTCCCATCATGAGGCCTGTCCCACCAGAACACATCCAATTGGCTAAAACCACATGATGTGCAAATGTCAATCACTGTAGTCATTTGCTTATGGTATCCCTTAGCACTATAGTGTATGTGGTGCATGTGATAACTGTGTAATATGACTGTACAAGTTATTATTCATCTAGCAGTTGTATACACATTCCTGTTAAATGTAAACCTGTGTATGACTCAGTGTTGTGTGTGTGCTTCCAGATGAATGGTTTATGGCCCATTCATGCACACTGCATTCCCCACTGCCCTACTTTGGCAAGCCTGCTGATGCTATTCACATTGAAATACACTTTTGGGGAAAATGTAGTCCTATAAGCTCTGTGGCTCGTGCTATAACTGTGTAATGCTACAGTGTGATGTACTAGTTAGGTAGGAGCTGTAATTCCAGACATGGCAACTGTGAGACTGTGTGTATTTGGATGTGTGTGTGTGTGTGTGTGTGTGTGTGTGTGTGTGTGTGTGTGTGTGTGTGTGTGTGTGTGTGTGTGTGTGTGTGTGTGTGTGTGTGTGTGTGTGTGTGTGTGTGTGTGTGTGTGTGTGTGTGTGTGTGTGTGTGTGTGTGTGTGTGTATTTGTGTAGGGATCAATGCTTCCATGGCCATTCACAGTCACTACACTCCCCATTGACGTACTTTGGCAAGCCTGCTGATGTCATTCACCTTGAAATACAACTTTGGTGAAGGAGTATCCCTATAAGCTCTGTGGTGCATGCTATAACTGCATAATGCTATAGTGTGATGTACTAGTTAGGTATGAGTTCTAATCCCAGACATTGCGACTGTGTGTGTGTGTGTGTGTGTGTGTGTGTGTGTGTGTGTGTGTGTGTGTGTGTGTGTGTGTGTGTGTGTGTGTGTGTGTGTGTGTGTGTGTGTGTGTGTGTGTGTGTGTGCGCACGTGTAGGGATCAATGCTTTTGTGGCCATTCACAGTCACTACACTCCCTATTGCCCTACCTTCGCAAGCCTGCTGATGTCATTCACCTTGAAATACACCTTTGGTGAAAAAATAGCCTTATAAGCTCAATGACACATGCTATAACTGCGTAATGCTATAGTGTGATGTGCTAGTGTGGTAGGAGCTCTAATCACAGACATGGAAACTGTAAGACTGTGAGTCTGTGTGTTTTGTTATGTGCATGTGTAGGGATCAATGTTTTGTGGCTATTCACAGACACTCCACTCCCCATTGATGTACTTTGGCAAGCCTGCTGATGTCATTCACCTTGAAATACAACTTTGGTGATGGAATATCCCTGTAACCTCCGTGGTGTGTTCTATAACTGCATAATGCTACAGCGTGATGTACTAATTAGGAAGGAGTTCTAATCCCCGACATGGCAACTGTGAGAATGTGTGTGTGTGTGTGTGTGTGTGTGTGTGTGTGTGTGTGTGTGTGTGTAGGGATCAATGCTTTTGTGTTCATTCATAGTCACTACACTCCCCATTGCCCTACTTTGGCAAGCCTGCTGATGTCATTCACCTTGAAACACACCTTTGGTGAAGGAGTAGCCCTATAAGCTTAATGGCACATGCTAGAACTGCATAATGCTATATTGTGATGTACTAGTAAGGTAGGAGCTCTAATCCCAGGCATGCAAAATGTGAATCACTGTGTGTTTGTGTGTATGTGAGTGTGTGTGTGTGTGTGTGTGTGTGTGTGTGTGTGTGTGTGTGTGTGTGTGTGTGTGTGTGTGTGTGAGTGTGTGTGTGTGTATGTGTGTGTAGGGATCAATGGTTTTGTGGCCATACACAGCAACTAGGCACTCCTAAAAATGGAGAACATTGATATCTGTGCAGTAACAGAGACCTGGTTCAAGGATCCAGATAGCACCCCTGCAATACCAGGCTACAACTCTTACCACACTTTTTGGCCAACAAACCAGGATTGAAACACTAAAAGTGGAGGTATTCACTAAGGATATTCACACCACCAGGCCAATTGCCCTACACAATGCATCTGAAATTCTCCAGGTGCAAATAACACTAGGTTACAATCCAAATTGTAGCTTGCTAGAGATACCCACCATGCCTCAAGATTCTCACTACACCTTTCTAAACATACTGGAAAATATTGAGATACAACCAAACACCCTAATACTGGGTGATATCAACTACCCTGCCATTAACTGGGAAAACTACTCGTGTACCAACATCTTTGCCCAACAGTTCTTGGAATTCATAAATTCCAATGCCCTGGATCAACTAATCCATAGTCCCACCAGTGGCTCCAATATTATAGACCTGATCATTATCAACATGGGAAATCAATGCTCCACACCTATGGTCTCCCCCTCGTTGGCCAGGTCTGACCATAAGCTAATCACCCTTGAACTCCACATACCTCCCCGACCCCCAGTAAGGAAACCTCTGTAAAAAACTTCTCTAAAGCCAACTTCATGCTACTCAAGTCAGAAGTGACAAACTTCATGACACCCATGCAGATGGGAAATGAAAGCTTGACTGCTGAATCCTACACTAAGGCACTGTATGACCACATCCACTCATGCATGAATCATGCCATCACAAATAGAACCAAGATGCTCTCCTCCAAAAAAAAGAAGCCAATCTGGTGGTCCTCTGCCATAAACAAACTTTACAACAAAATGAAAAAAACTGTTGCAGAAAAGAGGAAAATCCCAGGATGCAAAAAAAACTCCCTTACCAGCCTCAGTAAGAACCTGAGATCCCTCATAAAATCCTCCAAAGCTAGTTACAAAAATAATATAGCCAAAGATTCCAAAGACAACCACAAACCATTCTATATTCTATGTCAGGAATCTAAATGACAATGTTCAGACCTGCTCTATGCTACAACAGAATGGCATTAAATATATTGATCCCAAGGATATTGCCAATATCCTGGCAGATCGATTCGGTGCCAACTTCACCCCCCTCTCACCCCTAAAGGGCCCTTCTCATTACTGAAAGATTGCACGATTCCAGTAATAACGGTCACACAGGTAAAAGTCACACCCTCCACAACTATGAATACAGCATCCATGGGACCAGACAACATCCTAGGTTGTGTACTACAAGAACTACAAAATGAACTGGCACCTCACCTAACTAACGTGTTTAATCATAGCCTCACCTTAGGCTTCGTGCCCACTGAGTGGTGCACAGTTACAGTTATCCCACTCCACAAGGGAGGATTCAGCTTGGATCCTGGGAAGTACTGCCCCATCAGTCTGATGAGCCTGATCTGCAAGGCCATGGAATGTATTATCATGGAACTTATAAACAAAGACATTGGCAACCTTCTGACACTGGACCCCACCTAGGTTGGCTTCGTGAAGGGCTGATCTTATCTCCTGAACCTAATTGACTTCTTCAAATCAGTCTCCAGAGCTGTGGACCAGGGTAAGGAGGTCCACACAGCCTATCTGGACCTTGTGAAGGCCTTCAAGACCACCCCCCAGTCTGGAATCATAGATAAATGTACTAAACGGGGCATTAATCCCTACATCACTCGATGGGTTGTCAACTGGCTTACTGACAGAACCCACACTGTAAAAGTGGCTGACTTCAAATCCAGCTCAAGACAAGTGACAAGTGGCGTACCTTAGGGTTCAGCCTGGGGACCGCTCTTGTTTGGCATCTACTTCTCTGAAGTACAGGCCAACACTAAGGGATTCTGACTAACAAAGATTGCAGATGACTGCAAACTGGGAGCCATTATTGATTCCCCAAATTATGTGGATATTCTACAAAAGGGCCTTACAGCAACAAATGCTTGGTGCCAGGGCCATGGGCTCAAGCTCAATGCCAAGAAATGCATAGTTATCCCCTTTGGGAAGAAGCATGTACCCGTGAATTACCACATAGGTGGCAGTACACTAAACACCAAAAGTGTTATAAGAGACTTAGGGACACAGATGGACAGTTGTCCACCTTTGATAACCACATCACCACAACAGCCAAGAAATCCTTCTATGTGGCACACCTCATCCAGAAAAATGGAGGTAATTTTCCCACTGTACTCATCCCTCAGTAGACCCATTATAGAATACAATGCCCTGTTTGGTATGTACCTCTCAAGACATCTGCAACAACTAGAAAGGCTGCAGAAATGCCTCACTAAACGAATCACAGGCTTAAAGCAGATGTCCTATGCTGACCGTCTAAAAATAATCCAGCTATACTCTGTCACATATCATCTACTCAGAGGCGATCTCTGCTTAACATTCAAGGCCATGTCAAACCCAGAGCTGTTGGACAAGCTACACTTAAAGAAATCCCAATCCCTCAGAGCCACACGCTCCAGGGATCTACACCTTGATGTCACAATGAACAAAACATGCTGGAGGGATGGGTTCCTATCCCAGAGAATCCCCAGACTCTGGAACAGACTGCCCATACATGTCAAGTAGAGCACCTCTTTGGCCCTCTTCAAAAGGGACTCAATGATTGGATGGGAGATAGGAAATTCACCTCTGGGATCATGTCAGTCACCCTGCTAGATAGGGGTCCAGGAAAGTAAATATTGTGGGAAGAAATATCCAGGGAATTTTTATGGCTAAGCTTGTATAGGCCCTAGGGCCAATAGCCTTGTACCAACCTATGAACCTATGAACCTATGAACTACACTTTCCATTGCCCTACTTTGGCAAGCCTGCTGATGTCATTCACTTTGAAATACAACTTTGGGGAAAGAGTAGCCTTGTTATTTCCGTGGTGTGTGCTATAACTGCGGAATGCTGTAGTGTGATGTACTAGTTAGGTAGGAATTCTAATCCCAGACAAGGCAACTGTGAAACTCTATGTGTGTGTGGTTGTTTGCCTGTGTAGGGGTCATTGCTTTTGAGGCCATTCACATTCAAATAACTTTCCATTGCCCTACTTTGACAAGCCTGCTGATGTCATTCACTTTGAAATACACTTTTGGGGAAGGAGTAGCACTATAAGCTCTGTGGCATGTGCTATAACTGTATAATGCTGTAGTGTGACATACTAGTTAGGTAGAAGTTCTAATCCCAGACAAGGCAACTGTGAAACTTTGCGTGTGTGTTTGTTTGTCCGTGTAAGAATCATTGCTTTTGAGTCCATTCATATTCAAATCACTTTTCATTGCCCTACTTTGGCAAGCCTGCTGATGTAATTCACTTTGAAATACACCTTTGGTGAAGGAGTAGCCCTGTAAGCTGTGTGGAGGGTGCTATAACTAAGTAAGGCATGTGTTGTACTAGTTTGGTAGTAGTTTTAATCCCAGACATGGTAACTGTGAGACTCTGTTTGTGTGTGTGTTTGTCATCAGTATCCTGTGTGGAAGTAGTTGTGATTGTGTAATAACAGGACTCTTTGTGGAGCAGGTTTTGCAAATTTCTTATATGGAGGACCAATTATATGTCACAATGTCCACCTTACAAGGACAACAGATGTCAAACAGCAGAGAGGCTGGTGTAGACAATCCATACCCCTACATGTGACATTATGGATTGGGGAACAATATAGGCAACCCTTGTATTATCCAGAGAACTATCTCCACCCATGTCTCATACACAAACACACTTGCTAGGCAACAACCACTATGTTGGTAGTTCCCTGCATATTGCCCACATATAGTAACCATTGTGTGATTGCAGTGGACTACAGAGGACATGGCACCCTGTTCCATCCCTATAATAGGCAAATCACTGTATACAGTGGTCTTTTGCTATATTCCCCACTGGACGTCTGCAACAACTGTAAAGTCAGCAAATGTAACCCACAAAGGAAATACCATGTCTTATACATATGCCCTGTATAGACAGATGCCACTAACACCAGTGAATACCTGTATCATGCTGTCAATGTAGGTACAGGATCAACCTGAGTTCCATTGCCAGTTCTCACCACATGAGGCCAGGAATGCCACATCAGATGATAACAATCTGTCAACACAACATGTCCCAGACATCCCAGGTATACTTCCACATGTCACAGAACATGCATGTGGGACATGTACACATCCCAGACACCGTCCATGTTATGGAATATAGAACACATACATGGCAAGCATTGCACAGCACTGGTTACCCAAAATAGTGACCCAGATGAGTGGATGGTGAATACAATAGTCACCTGTGTGAGCCAATCCAGAGACTACACCCCTGAGCCACACTGCAGACCATTGTCATGTGTCCTGATTCCAAGGTATACCCTTTGCCTAGCCTTGTACAGCCTTCTGGCACTGTCAACCACTGCACACCTGTGAAGCAATGAACCCATGCATGTCAGTACTGACAAACCTGTGTCTGTGTGTGTGTGGAGATTAATGATTTGGAAGACATTCACACTCACTGCACCTTCCCTTTCCCTGCTGAAGCATGCCTTCTGATGTCAGTCACCTTGACATACCCTTTGCCTATATATCAGCCTGATAAGCTCTGTGGTGTATGTGATAGCTGAGTAATACTGTAGTGTAGCAAACTAGTTAGTTAGGAATTCTAATCCTGATCCTGCCAACTGTGATAATGTGTGAGAGTCCCTGAGATAGACACCTGTTTTTGTGGACAGGCACATGTACTACACCTACCTTATCCCTCCTTTATCACGGTTACTGATGTCACTCACCTTCAAATATACCTTTGGACAGCTCTCCAATAGGTAAGCTCTTTGATGCATGCAATAACTGCATAGAAATGTAATAGCAGTACATAGTCAGGCAGGGGTTTGAAACCCCATACTGGTAAGTGTGTGACACAAACATGCTTAGCTTTTGCTCTCCTATCCCCTTCCTTTCTTACTTTGTCTGTCTCTCTCACTTCCTCTCTGGTGGATGTGGAGAAGTACACCTGCTTTGCTTAGGCAGCAGTTTGTGTTTTGTAACTGATCCTCGTGATCAGCTGGTGGTCTGTGCATGAATTGCAATCTCCCATTAGCTGATTGCATGTGGAACAGCTGTGGTAACATTCACAGAGCCAATTGCATGGAAACACACTCCTATAGCTAGGAACATTATGTGGGTGTTGGACCTTTTCATTCACTGTGAGCATGACTTCATGTCAGTGTTTGGTATCACAGAGGGTAATGGGATATACCTCTTACAAAATACACTGTGGACACAGGCCAACAAACAGGAGGGGGTGTTCCAGACATGACTACAGAATGTAAGTCTTGCTCTTTTGCATTTGAAGTAATGCTGGTTTAACAGGATTTATGTGGATATGGCTGGTCTACATGATTTAATACCTGTCATGACAGTGTTATATGGTTGAGGAAACTCCCACCTGTGGGGCTATCTGCAGACTGGCCAGTGTTTGGAGTTTTATTGTGTTACTCACAGATGACCTATCTTTAGAAATGCAGTAGCATAGTCTGAGAATTGCAGTCAGTACATGGTGGCAGCCATGAGAGTTACTGACTTCATATCCCTCAGAAGGCATATGTCACAACAAACCCTGTTACACCAGTAAATGTATGAGGTTATCACAGCAACATGTCAATTTTGGCCCTGTGTTTGTGCCTCCAGCCACATCTCCATCAACATTTGTACATATGTCATGCAGTAAGAGGTGCGTATGTTCAGTTCACCATTATTTATTGACATCATACCTGATAACAAGCCAGTGAGATATCAGATTGCTAAACATGTTATGTATAGTCAGGGTTATATTTGAGGACAAAACCTGGACATTCTGTTGTAGTGTGGACAGTAGTGAGGTCTATGAACTTATGGCGATTGTCAACAGAGTGTGTATTGCGAATATGTACCTTAGCCTGTGTACGGACTGTGGTAGATGTCATTGTTCTTAGTCCTGTTCTATTTAATGTTGCATGCTGCTCCAATGTATGGTACACTATTGGCTTATATGTTTGTAGGGCCAAACCCACACATGTCCTATACCACAGTTAGGCTTCGGAATACACTGTGTATTGGCCCAGTATATGTAGGGTTAGTGTGTGAGTGGTACATATGAGGATGGTATTGTTCAGACAGCCAATATACTGTAATATTAAGCATGCTTACCATATGTGGCTGTGGCTGTGTTCAGATTGGTTGTGGGTATGCGTTTTCACACAGGTGTCTGTTGCTCCATGCTGTTACATGCCTGAAAGCCTGCTGTATTTGCAGGTACATGTGTATTCCCCCACAAAAATGTAGGCCAGTGTTGTGGCAGTCTGCCTGTAGCTTGCACTGTGATTAGTCACATGCCTAGCAGCTCAGTGTACTTACCCAGTGTGATGTTATGTCCAGATATTTGTCAGATGTATTGCTGCCGGGCCACCATAACTGTTGTGTATTTCTGACAAAGCAGTGGGATGCTGTACATATGTATGCCACTAACTAGTGGGTGGTATGTGGGCTTGTGACCTGTGCTCCTCTGGTTATCATGTGTCTGGGCAGACAGGAGTATGTAAATGCACAAACTGTGTGAGCATATGTATTCCTCTATTTACATGATATACCCATTTACACGGCTGTTAACATCCACTTTGTCAGGCTTGGTCCACATGTCTTGCACTAAGGAGTTCTGTGTATATCTCTGGACTGACCAGAGTGTGTCAGACTGTCCACATTTATTGGTCATATCTCTTTTTTATTCCACAGGACCATTACTGTAATATCTGTGGTACTGTACTATGATGATCTTAGGATGTCGGTCAGTAACTGATGGCGTTCATGTCAATATCAGATGTGACCTCCTACACACAACATTTCTGTTAAGACAATCCCTGTTACAGTAGCAACAGTCTATATTTATACCTGCAATACTTACATGACATCCCCTTGCACTAACAGGTTGCGACTATTGATGTTGAGGTATGACTCCACTCCATGTTCTGGACATATGTTAAACATGTGTTTGTGTGTGTGTGTGTGTGTGTGTGTGTGTGTGTGTGTGTGTGTGTGTGTGTGTGTGTGTGTGTGTGTGTGTGTGTGTGTGTGTGTGTGTGTGTGTGTGTGTGTGTCTATATATATATATATATATATATATATATATATATATATATATATATATATATACATATATATATATATATATATATATATATATATATATATATATATAGAGAGAGAGAGAGAGAGAGCTAGATCTATATATATATATATATATATATATATATATATATGTATATATATATATATAAAACAATATACAGATGTATATAAATACATATATATGAATGTATATGTGCATGTACATGTACACATATATCTACATATGTATATATACATATATATATATATATATATATATATATATATATATATATATATATATATATATATCCTTGTTATGTGTAAATATTACTGTTGTTTATACCTTCCCAGATGTATCACACCGTATTTATCTATGTGTATATTTAGATATAACAACATACGTGATTCAACAGTAATATCACTAACAAGTACTATGCCATTGTAGAAGTCATAGCAGTTGTTCAATACTATTCAGTATGTGTACTGACATATATTAGAAAAACAGCAGCTCTCTTCACAGCTGTGGTGGCTTAGTGGTTAACTGCTGTGATTATAGTACACAGGCTTCTGGGTTCAAGACCTGCAGCAGCTGTTTACTTTGTTGCTGGCAGATCAAGGGCTGTTGGATACAAAGAGGTTAAGGCAGTTTTGAGCAGCTTTAAGTGGGCTCACGTGGGTTTGTTGGAAGTAAGCACTGCTAACGTATGGTTAAATGTACAGGCACTTACACCATATAGGCTTTGCTTACTAGTTGGAAAATCTGCTTAGCATTTATATCGCAGCAATGTTGAAACCTGCTGAGCATGGCTCAGCCCTGGTAACCAGTGCTCACATTCTGGTCTGATAAAACAGCAGGGTAATGACATCGTTAATAAGTGCATTTAATGCCATGTACATAACATGCGTCTATGTAGTGTCGTTACAGTAGCAAGGGGTGTGAGTCTACTGTCTGGCACACCTGAGTATATATGGCTTGTACAACACTCTTTTCTATTTGAATGTGTTACATACATGGATAATATCCCAGGTTATATGCAGTCACACTGGCATGTAGTGTAACATTACATTACTACTGTTGACAGTGCTTTCCCATGTAAACTAAATTGCAGAATGTAGTACTGCAACCAAACACCCCTGCATGCAAAGATGGACTCTAAGTCCTCACTGTCATGTTCCTGGTGTGTGAGCTGTGTGTCATTAAATATTTCCTACTGGATAATGATCTGACATGGTAAATAACGGTAGACTACTGTGTGTATAGCACATGTCAGTGAGGGCTGCTGTCATGTAGTAATGGTATTCCTATTGGTGTCAGATGTCTATCTGTATAGCTAGTTGGCTAGCTGGTGTTTGTCTGTCCTCTGTACAGATGTGCATATGTCAGGTATCCATTTTGACTACTTACAGGCAATCTATGCTTGACTGACACTGACATGTCAGCCCAGCTGTGTTATGAATGCAACAGCTAGGAATCCACATTCTGTATGTACCACATGCCATGGATACCTCAACAACACTACCTCAGTCAACAGAACACGCTTGGGTACAGGACTCCAAGACAGAGGCTGACCATGTTATGTAATACATGTTGCATACATGTCAACTGGAGTACCTCACTGGCCCTCTGCAAGAGGCAGCCAGATGATTGACTGATGCATGTAACTCTCACCCTGAGGATCACCCCAGTGTTATCTGTTAATAGATGGCCTGCTGGCACATGGCAGGTGACATGATACCACTGTACACACATCCCCCTACACTTCCCATCTCTCCATGGACAATAGCCTGGTACACACCTATGAACACCTGCACCGATGGACCCCAGTACTGACAAATGTGTACATTTGTATTACTGAGAATATCAGTCTCTGTGTGTTTGTAGACCTGTAGTTGAGAATACCCTGAGGCCCTTCACACCCACCGCACCCCCCATTGCCATAGTTAGATGTGGCTGCTGCTGTACCAGAAATTACATGCAACTTGTTACACTCTTCTCCCTAAGGGCTACCTGTGCTTGCCGTACCAGCACAACACTGTTGTACAAATGGATTGATAGGCATGGGATACCCACTGAGTTCTGGCAAGTGTGTGTATGTGTGCATATGTCTATATTTGTAGGCTACAGCATTCTGAGGCCACATTCTCCTAATACAATATGCCTTGCCACACAGTATTAGGTATAGTGATGTTGCTGACTGTAGGAGAGCCATGACAATGCATCATCCTACTATGCCTGTGGCATGTGCATTAGATGCATATCCCTGTAGTAGCACTCTTGGGATGGACAAGGGGTTGTATTGCAGTCTTGGTCAATGTGTGATGGTGGGTATGTCAGAGTGTTATCATCGGTATCAGTGTGTACAATATCCACTGTGGGATGTGGGTGCTGGGTATACTGCCTTTAAACCATGGTAACCCCAGTACATGTCCCATGCTCCACTGTATGGAGACCATTGTCACCATCAACCATACAGATAACTGATAACACTATCCAGCCCAGTTATGCATGTGCTGTGTGCAACTTATTTGTAACACAATGGACACAATGACAATGTAGTTAGCACTGATTAGCCCAGGTCTGTCAGATGTGTGTCTGACTGTTATGTGTTTGTCAGTGTATATATGACAGTATGTCACACTATGTATTGTCCATAAACAACCAGTACAGCCCCCATTACCATACTGTACAGGCCTGGGGATGTTCTTCACGTAACATGTAACCTGGAACACTCCTCATCCTAATAGCTGTGTGGTGTGTGCAATTAAAGCCACACACATCAGTAGCACTACATACATAGCTAGGGGTTCTAGTCCCAGTGTTGCCAAGTAAGAGTGTGTGTGTATGTGAAGGAATCTACTTCTGTTTGCAGAATATACATGTCCCAGGAGGTCATCTGTCTGAGAACTGCCTGGCATATGCTAACATTTCACAGGTATCATCCTGTGGAAATACATTCCATCACAACTAGTGGTAGATGTGTACATGCCCTCTTCCCCACTGTATAAGTGTGCAGCAATACTGGAGTTGGTATATATAGCTGGGTGTGGCTCTTGTGGACACAGCCACTGTCATTGCAGTTACTGTTGAGTGTACCCCCCTGCTTAGCTGGCTGCAATACTGTATAGTTCATGTTAACAGGTTAAGTAGTTGTCTATCACACTATCTGTGGTTCTACAACACCTCTCACCCTCCAAAGGGTAGAGCTGTGGCACCCACACCAGCACACCTATGTTTATTGAGTTGAGGATTGCACTACATTGGGGGAGGGGACATATACCCTGCCAGTACCATTGTCAATGACATTAAACTAGCAGACTGCTTATTTCCCAATGTGTTGTTGTGCCTATTCTGTCTTGGTGGAATTACATAGGCTAAAATGTGTTCCTTGCACAGGTACATACATCCATATGTGCAGTATTCTCTGTGTATTTGTGTATTGCATCAACACCAAAGCTTCTGTGTGTATTATATACAAACATGTATTGTGTACCACCCAGTACACTTACCATTGTCCACTATAGAAGGGATGCTGACAGCAGCCACCATGCACTCACCTGTATACACCACCCCTAGACCTATCGGCCATATGGCACATACAGTAACTGTTATACAGGATACAACAACAGACCATCCCCCTGCTGACACATGGACACCTACAACACAAATAGAATACATTATGGAGACCACAATAACTCAGTGTTAATAACAGCTATAATGCATCATGGCTGGGCAGCTAGACTTCCTGACATGTAAGCATTAAAATTTACTGTTGACAACATGTTACACAGTATTACACTGGTACACTGTAGTACAGTCACCATGTACATTAGAACCATATTAGCCTGTCCATGCATCGATGTTATGGATGACAGGGATATGGCACAGGTATCATCATATGCACAGAGTGTTTGGCAGAGACATAGGCTGAGCCATACATTTGATACCATGTGTGTGAGTGAGGGGCTTTAATTATTAATATGGCTGTGGTGATGTGGTGTGTCAGTATGGGGTTGCCCTAGCTGTGTTTGTATTGTGTGTGAGTATGCATGCACACAGTTTTGCTATGTAGCTGCCCTATACAGGTGTTTGTTGGACAGCTGCAAACCATACCTGGCAGGGTGTGCAGTTCACCATCTCTGGCCATGGACATGAGAAATGTGCCTGCCAGGGGTTCCATGGGCACCACAGGTACAGGCCACGATATGGTACTCTCCCCTGATGATGACATATGTCCGCTGTATCCAGGTTCCTCCTGGGACTGGTGTGCACGTGGCCTGCTGTGGTGTGATGTGGACAGCGCTCCACCCTGAAGTGCTGAGACTGGTACTGCCACTACGGGAGTGGTTCGGTGTTCTTGCACATCCACGTCAACCTCCAGCTGTTGGTGTTGCTGGCCTATGTCCACATGGCCGTCACACCATTCCCACCATATGCTCGAGCATGGACATTCCACGGTTGAGGATTCCCACCATCTCACCCAACTGTCTATCCATGACCTCTGAAAAATAATGGAGGGCACCTACAAGATCATGGATGTTGTCAGTAACAGCTGAATGAGTAGCCCTCTGAGGCTTCAAAGCCTGTCTGATGTACTGTTCCATACTGCCTGCCTCTCCATGATGGCCTGAAACATGCGTCTGGTGGTACCAGATGTGGCACTTCTGCCAGGAGCATGATGACCAGCAGCCCTCCAATGAGCACACCTGTACATCTGAGCCAGACATCCAGCTAAGGCTGCTGTGTCCAGACCACAGTGTGATACCACACTGTCCTGTCCCATGCCACCAATTGCCAACTGTTCCTCAGCTATGGTCACTGGTGATGGGGTATGTATAGGCATTGTGACTGTGTGCAGAGATGGGGTGGATAAAAGTGGGATGTCAAACGATGGCGCAGCTTCAGCCCCTGACAACCCCGCCTGTGCCTCAACACACCTATCATCATTTTCAGTGTCTGTATGGACACCAACATCAGAATGCCTGCAGAAGGGACCCTGACCCACCTCGCCAACTGTGAGGGGAAAACAAGAAATGCACTTTAATACCTGTACATCATTACTTAACAGTACACACACACACACACACACACACACACACACACACACACACACACACACACACGCACACACGCACACACGCACACACACACACACACACACACACAATGCCTGACATTCCACCATACTACTTACCTGTCCCTGAGTTTACAGAATGTCCCTAGTTTTTTCTCTTATATTCCCCATCCTGCATCAGTCTTGAATAATTAAAGTCAATAATACCAATCATTAACATATCATTCTTTTAATTGCTTAGAAATGTGGTCACAAAACATGACCTGTTACTCCATTACCTCTTTGACTTGAATGGAGTTGTTTTTTCAAAGACTCCCTGATGTCATCCAGTGTTCACCCTGATTTTGTCCAGACATCTTGAGCATGGCCCCATATGTTATGGGCTACAACAGTCACTCAATAATGTCACACACTGGAGTGTCATATGTTACTATTGTTCAGTAGATGCAAGATCTGTTGCTCTATTAACTTTTCATGTGGACTACAGTAATATTTGGAAACACTCTCTGGTGTTGTCTAGTAATTCTCCAATCCATCTGTAGTGCTTAATATGTGGGCATGCTTTCACCTTTCTGCTGATTGCTATTAAAACAGTATCCCTGGTGTCTAGTTTTTTCTCCCAATGCATGTTTCATGCTGCAGACGTTATTATGTTATCAGCTGTTATGAGATTACATGACAGAAAAGTATTCCTGCTGTCTCATGTATCTATCCATGTCCATGTACTGCACAATTTCAAAGGGAAGTTGAAAGGTATCAACAACCCCACACTCACACATGTGCATACATGGACACACACACAAACACACACACACATATAAACACACACATTCTACATACATCAACCCCCTCCACTCCACCAGATAGTACTTAAAGACAAATTACACACACACACACACACACACACACACACACACACACACACACACACACACACACACACACACACACACACACACAATACAGGTGAGGTTGCATAAAGATATTACACACAGACCTCTCATTACCCATCTGTCAATATGCATGACATATGGCACTTAACATGAAGTGCAGCTATAGTCAATCCCTGCAAGCAACATTATACATCTCTGTGATGCATGAGCTGTGTTAGTAGGTGATGCCCCTTCCCCTGCAACACACTGGACCCATGTACACAGTATTGCTGTGCACCTGTTCAGCACCCTGGCATGTACTGTGCACCATACCTCACAGGTGTATACACCATTGCTGAATGTGTATATGTGTGTCAGTTATGTCTGCTCTGCTGCTCACATCCCCTATGTGTTTGTCCAACACATACATGGGATGATATGTGGACAGATGTCATTTGTGAATGCCTGATGTCTGATTTACAGATCTCATCAGCAGTGGTGCATGTATGGCCAATAAAATACAATTACACTGACAACCTTCAAATGTTACTATGGCTATGGGGAGTGTACACACCCTTATTGATATGGAGCCCTCTTCCTTGATATGCCATGGGGCCACATTACTTCATATGTAAACATTACACAAACCTGATATGTGACATATGACCTGTGCAATCAAATGCAGTGTCAAACAAATGTGTTAGTTGTGCAGACGCTGACTGAGATGCATACAATTAGTGGGTGCATATGTGTACATGCCCTTATCATGATGACTTGTTGCACCTACTGTTATGTGTACTACAGCAGTCACTATTCCTGGCAGGGTATACTCGCATGGTCCATCTGCATTTGCCAGTATTTGGTCACTCTGCCTTACAAATGTCCCCCAACTCTGCATGATTGCAAGGTCAACTCATGTGCACATCCCTTGGAGGTCACACAGTGCCATCACTATTGCTGTGGAGTTAGGGTTATGTCTGCCACAGTTCCTGACCTTGACTGTGTGCAGATACAGCCATTCATAGTGTCCTTTGGATCTCTGCTTTAATGCACTGTTATGTTTCATGATGACACCACCTACCCACCCTCAGCCTTTTTGCAGATGCTTGACAACTATGGCCTAAACGTGTCATTTTGCAGTGTCCCAAACACAAAACACCATGTGTATCAGCCTAGTCTCTGCTAATGAATGGCAAACATACAGGTGTACCCTGGCACTGGCAAGGTACAAATGGAGATGGTGGGCTTGAGGTGGGGTGAGGTGTTGGTTGTGCAGCACATGTATCTTAATTGATACTGTCTGTAGGTTTCCAACATGGTCTTTGTACATCAGTACACATTGCAATGCATGCCTTTTGGGGATCTTTGCTTTTATGCATAGGTTACCTGAAGAGAGGCCTGGCTGATGTTTCCTGTGGTACAACTGTCTCATCTGATTACCCTAACCCATGGGCCACACTTATGCAGAGCCCAACCAATTGCCAACATGGGTATTGCACAACCAGTATCTGATAGACATTCCTGCAACTCACTCAGTGTTGTGGCATGCTACTAGGCATCCTGCATGACCAGTTTGCAACATGTGACATCATCTGTCTTGGATGGCCATCTGTTTATTTTCTACATTTATCATGTCCCATACATCCTCGCCACATACATGACTGTCTGCATTGTTTGCAATGGTATATGCAATGGTGAGGTAAGGCTACATGTCCAAC
>NC_056725.1:989054949-989129949 GCF_019279795.1 Protopterus annectens
GGGGAGAGGCATGCACCATATATAACCTAGGCTGTTACAACATGTGAGGGATATCAGTAGTAAGACACCTTACGGTATATGGATGTACATTTTCATACATTTCACCTTGGGAACATTGGTGGCCTAGTGCTTATTGTCATGCAGACTGTTCTGTTTGTCAGTGGGATAGTGATGTTTTAAGTTAAGCATTGTTATGCAACGGATACATCTTCATTGTGACAACTTAATTCTTTTCCCCCTAGGGGTTGAGTACAGAGTGTAATTGGAGGCTGCTGAACTGCATCTGCATTAATTACTGCTGATTGATTGTTATCTTTTGAACCAGTGTTTCTTTACTGTTGTACTAGGTAAAGGCCTTGCCCTGGACAGCAACATATGTTATGCTTTCAGATTACTGTTTAAAATGATTTGCTTGAGAGTTGCATTACTCAGTTAGTATGTATTTCAAACACCTAACAGCTATATGACATGGCATATACAACTGTAATAGTACACAAATAAACATTTCTTATGTATGCAAACCTGTGTGTGGTGTCATATCCTTTGACTTCTCTGTGGGTATATGTTTCATGCAATAATTGTCTTTTGTATGAAAGAATCAAGCACTGTCCATTTTAAAATGTGGCAACTGTAGAAATAGTGTCTATTCAATATGCTGTGCACCCTATAAATATGTATCTTCCTATACTTCTCTAGATGTAGTAATATATGTATATGTGTATGTGTATATACATATATATGTATATACATATATATGTATATATATATATATATATATATATATATATATATATATATAGGTATCTGCATATATATGTGTGGGTGTATGTATCATTGGAAAGTTCATTGCTTCCACATTGTACATTCCCTATAGTAGCCAGACTGTACTGCATGATATGTTATTGATACCAAAGAACAAACCAAAAGTGTAAAACGGCCAACTTCACCAAGACACGGACTGCTTCTTAAATCAAACCACAATTTATTGTAAGCGCTTTCGGATGGGTTATTACTCACCCTTCATCAGACAACAAAAACATACTGTAGCTTCCTATTTATTTAAAATACCCCAAATGTAATTAGCTTAATGATAATTGCAAAATTATAAAATTATTCAATTATTCAGTTCAACATAAAACTTCTGTGTTACAACCCTAACCATATGTATTGACAACTACTCAATTTACCTAAAAGTCACCATGCTTAAACGAGAATAAATACTAGAAATAAACTAGTGGAAAACTTGATCAATAATATTCTATTTCATACACTATCTTTATATTACTGTTTACAAATGTTAAAATGATGAATACTCATTATAAGGTATATGCATTGAATGAGGAAAATGTAACAAATATATATATATATATATATATATATATATATATATATATATATATATATAAATATATATATATATAAATAAAAATAAAAATTGAAATGAATATATATGTCTAAATACAAGATACAAAATACAAAAAATCATAAGGAAACAAATGTCATGCCTCACAATAACTTAATTAGCCTTTCACTAACCTAAAATATAAATATATTGTTAATTAATAAACATTATTAGATTTTATCTACATAAAAACGTATTCCAAAAGGTCTTATCCTAAAAGACTCAAATACACATATCTAAAAAACCGCAGCATGAAAAAACAGCATAAACATAAAATATATATAAATATGAATATAAATATAAATAGCAACTAGGGAAAGATGTTTAAACCATCCTAATAAAAAAGAATGTATAAAATGATATCCATTAATATATTTAAATTTTAGGTTAGCGAATGGCTAATTAGGTTATTGTGAGGCATGACATTTGTTTCCTTATGATTTTTTGTATTTTGTATCTTGTATTTAGACATATATATTCATTTCAATTTTTATTTTATATATATATATATATATATATATATATATATATATATATATATGTATATTTGTTACATTTTACTCATTCAATGTATATACCTTATAATGAGTATTCATAGTTTTAACATTTGCAAACAGTAATATAAAGATAGTATATGAAATTGAATATTATCGATCAAGTTTTCCACTAGTTTATTTCTAGTATTTATTCTCGTTTAAGCATGGTGGCTTTTAGGTAAATTGAGTAGTTGTCAATACATATGGTTAGGGATGTAACACAGACGTTTTATGTTGAACTGAATAATTGAATAATTTTATAATTTTGCAATTATCATTAAGCTAATTACATTTGGGGTATTTTAAATAAATAGGAAGCTGCACTATGTATTTGTTGTCTGATGATGGGTGAGTAATAACTCATCTGAAAGCGCTTACAATAAATTGTGGTTTGATTTAAAAAGCAGTCCGTGTCTTGGTGCAGTTGGCCGTTTTTCACTTTTGGTTTGTTCTTCAGTCTCTTTTAAGTTTTTTATTTGGTTTGTCATGTCGAGTGATAATGGATTACCTGCACGGCATAATGGGACTGGCTCACAACTTTTGTTTTCCCAGGAGGACAACTCTGACCCGAGTGCTATCCAGAATTCTACAGAGGCGAATACCTTGGGTAATTTAACCATGCTAGTTAACCTTCTGCTTGGCCGTGTGGAAGCCTTGTCACAGAAGGTTGAATCGAATGGAGCGCGGAACTCTTAAAGCCATCCAATAAATACGGGTGTGAATTTAAGTAATGCTACATCCTCAACCGGCGTCCCAGGATTACAACAATCTGCAGGAAGCTAATGGCATTAACAGGCTGCCAGTACAAGTGAACATAAGTGGAGAGGGAGTCGGTTTGCATCCTAGCAATAGTTCACATCAAATACTTGATATGAATACTGCTACACTTCCATCAATGACTAATTTTCTTAACAACAAAGATTTTTTTGCCAATAACTCTAATCCGAACAGGGAGGTGGTGAACGCCGATGTTCCGGTGGGTATTTTTATTGAGAGACTTAATCTATTTGACTGCAAGCTTTTCAAATGTAGAAAATTACAATTGGAGGTTGCATACCTCCAAGCGTGTATTACAAAGAAAGTAATACCGAAAGAGTTGCACCAATCGCATTACCCTGCTGGACCGGTTGATAACTCCACATTCCATCAGGAACTGCTTGCCCTGTTTGACCGGCACGGCTTTGAGTTTTTACTCTCCTTAATTAACTTTTATAATGCAGAAATTGTGAGTTTGAAGGATGATTTGGAAGTGCTTGAATGCAGCTTACGGGGGGGATACGGAATTTCCAAGATACAAATATGATTATACAACAATTTTTACTAGTATTGAGGCTTCTATAAGTAAGCTATTAACAAATGAAAGATGGAAAATGGACAGAGATTTGAAAGATTATGTGAATAAAAAGGCTTACCCCCCTCCCCCTTTGGTTCTCCATTATTCATTAAGCAATCAAGTAGATAACAACAGAGTGGTCCAAATGAATGCCACCCAAGATACTAGTGAAGCAGAGCTGTTACAAGTACGAAGGAGCGAGCGCATTAGAAATATTAATAATATAAATACACAAGGAGAGAATCAACAACAACGGGAGCCTTCATTTAATACGGAAGGTGACCAGGGTTTTCAGAGGGTAGGGAACAGGAGGAACAACAACAATCGAACCAACAACAGGAACCAAGGGCAGAGGAGGAATCGATGGAATCAACGGAGGAGGTGACAGATCAAACATTAGATGGGCCTAAAGTCCTAACGTGTCAACAAGGGGAATTTAAAATATATAATTATACTGTCTTGACAATTGACCAACCGTTGACTGAATTTTTCTCCAAAGGTCTGTCCTTTGTTCCTGATAGAAAGGCTGACTTAGTTAAAACTGTAGTCGACCTTAAGTTATTTGTACACAAGTTAAATTTAACTTTTACAATGGGGAATACTTCTTCACTTCTTAACACACAGAGGGTGTCCAGTGTTTTTAATCCACCATTATATGGTGTGCTTAATATTTTTGCGAAGTTGTGTGAAATTGATTTAAGGTCGAAGCTTGACCCTTCTAAATATGCTAGCACTGAGAATCTTAATATTTCTAAAAATGAGATAGACTTCATCTCCCTTTTAAAACGATGTAAAGTTAGAGTTATGAAGCCTGATAAGGGAGGAGGTCTCGTTTTCATGGATGAATACCAATATGAGATGAAAATGTTTAAGTATTTACAGTCTGAAGCTTATATGTATGCTAGCTTAAATGAGGTCAACTTAGTGTACAAAAAAATTAGAGGGGCCCTGGATGACTTGTTTTTGGAAGGCAGCATTGACATTGATACTTTTCAGTACCTGACTATGTCAGCCCCAAGGATTCCAACCATATTTGGCTCCCCAAAATTGCACAAATGTCTGATTGACCCTCCTTTAAGGCCAATTGTGGATGGCAGAGGTTCCATTACCTATGCCTGCGCTAAGTATGTGGATAACATACTTAAACCCCTTATCCAGGATGAGCCACAGATCTGTAAAGACTCTTGGAGTTTTTTGTAGAGCATAAACCAGGTAGTTTATAATGATGATTACATCTTCTTGGTCATAGACGTTAAAGATCTATATACTGTCATTCCCCAACAATTAGGAATTGAATGAACCAGGAATTTTATGCATTCTAAAAAAGCAGATAATACACATATCTACCTTGTAGAAACTCTTCTAGATTTGGTTTTATCCAATAACTATCTGGTATTTAAAGGTCAGTTTTTTCTCCAAAAACCCAGAATAACTATGGGGTCCCCTTGTGGAGGCAATTTTGCCAATAGTGTTATGGCTAATTGGCAACGTAACATGTTGTTTAATAATAATTTATTTCAAGAACATGTAGCTTGGTGCACTAGGTATCAAGACGGCATGTGCCTGATTTGGAACGGGCACATGACCCAGATACCAGACTTCATTACCAGCATCACCACCATGACTGAGTTCTTCGAGTTTACATACACTATTGGAACAGAATAAATAAATTATCTTGATGTTAAGATTAGTAAAGATAGAGGGAACAATAAATTTAAATCTAAGATTTTTAGGAAATCAACACGTTCGAATAGTTACCTCCATTTTTCTAGTAGCCATCTGTATTACCAAAAAAGAGCAGTGGTGAAGGGGCAGTTTGTTACAGCTGCAAGAATGATTTCAGAATATCAGGATTTTATACTTGAATGTGAAAATATAAAAATGATGTTTCATAGCAGAGGGTATCCTGAAACATTAAAAACAGACATAATGAATGAAGTCAAGATTAAAAGGGAACCTGGGCATTTTAGACCTCTTCTATGTGGTGGAACCATGCAAAGGGTCGACTTAGTTGATATTGACACTAACATAAATCACAACATTAGTAAAAATAAGCCTCCGAGTCTTAGTTTTCTTTTGACATATAGTATTGATTATAAAATGATTAAGGAGATTATAACTAAAAATTGGGGTATAATTTTAGAAGACCATGCTTTGTGTAAAAAGATAGGTCCCGAACCTAAATTTACCTACAGAAGAGGCCTAAACCTTAAAAACCTAGTTGAGAGGGGTATGACAAAGGCTAAAATGGTGGGCATGAAAAAATGTGGTATGTGTCTACAATGTAAATACATCCTGCCATGTGATAAAGTAAAACTCAATGGAAGGTTTTATTACTTGAATGATAAATACAATTGTGAAACAAAAGTTGTTGTGTATGCATCTCTGTGCGATAAGTGTCCCTACTTCTATATAGGTAAAACTGAAAGGAAATTGAGAAAAATAATTTATGAACACCTGTATGCTATAGGAAGGAGGGACATAACAAATGCACTTGCAAAACACACTGTTGATTTTCCAGAACATACCTTCTCTTTTGTTGTCTTACATCAAGTGCAAAATGATGTGGGGGTGGCCTATGGCAGTTGTTCTTGGAGGAACAAGAGGTTTTTTTGGCAAATTAGAACATCAGCCTACGTTCCCCCAGGATTAAATGAATATGCCTCTATTAAATGCATTTTTAAATTAAAAGCACTGCGTAGATAATAATATGTAAGTAATAAGTAAAAAGTGGTGATGGATATCATTTTATACATTATTTTTTATTAGGATGGTTTAAACTTCTTTCCCCAGTTGCTATATATATTTATATTCATATTTATACATATATTATGTTTATGCTGTTTTTTCATGCTGCGTTTTTTTAGATATGTGTATTTGAGTCTTTTAGGATAAGACCTTTTGGAATACGTTTTTATGTAGATAAAATCTAATAATATTTAATAATTAACAATATATTTATATTTTAGGTTAGCGAAAGGCTAATTAAGTTATTGTGAGGTATGACATTTGTTTTCTTATGATTTTTTGTATTTTGTATTTTGTATCTTGTATTTAGACATATATATTCATTTCAATTTATATATATATATATATATATATATATATATATATATATTTGTTACATTTTCCTCATTCAATGCATATACGTTATAATGAGTATTCATCGTTTTAACATTTGTAAACAGTAATATAAAGATAGTGTATGAAATAGAATATTATCGATCGAGTTTTCCACTAGTTTATTTCTAGTATTTATTCTCGTCTAAGCATGGTGACTTTTAGGTAAATTGAGTAGTTGTCAATACATATGGTTAGGGTTGTAACACAGACGTTTTATGTTGAACTGAATAATTGAATAATTTTATAATTTTGCAATTATCATTAAGCTAATTACATTTGAGGTATTTTAAATAAATATGAAGCCGCACTATGTATTTGCTGTCTGATGAAGGGTGAGTAATAACTCATCCGAAAGCACTTACAATAAATTGTGGTTTGATTTAAGAAGCAGTCCATGTCTTGGTGCAATTGGCCGTTTTTCACTTTTGGTTTGTTCTTCAGTCTCTTTTACATTTTTTATTATGTTATTGATACCATCCTGACATCAAACAGGTGGGATGACTACTGTTAACTTCTTGTGGCTAAGTTGCGTAGGGTCCTGCGTATGGGACTTGCAAGTGCTGGTATTGTGTTGCAAGGCAGATCTGTTTGGCTGTGGGGGAGGGGATGATATCAATAATTACAAGAGGTACTTTGACTGGGCCCTCTCACACCCATTAACGGTGCCTTTGGTCATATATATATATTTGTTGTGTGCTCTTATATACATATATACATTTCCTGTACTGTTGAATGACTGTGCTGGATGATAAGTTTGTGAAAAGATCAGAGGTGTGCATATCTGATATGGCCTAGCAGTAAATCACTTTGGCTGTGTTTTATAAGGTCCTGGGTTTGAGACTTGCTTTGGCTGTTTGTTTTGTTGTTGGATACAGAGTGATTAAGGCACTTTTAAGCAGTTGTAAGTGTGTTTGCGTGGGTTTGCACAATGGTAAGCAATGCTAACGTCTGGTTAAATATTTTTACACTCATTTAGCCTCTAAATTGCTTATCCTGTGTAGACAATGCCTACCCCCACACAAAGAGGATTAAACCTGCTTACTGCTGCTTAAAAGTACTTACTCACACTTAACCCCGGGCTAATTTCTTTAAAAGAAGAGAAAAAGGGTTGATAGGAAAGTGGTGAAAAAGGGGCACAAAGAGAGAAAGACAGTAGGGAAAATAGCTAGGGATGTGCAAGATGGGTGTAGGGAAGGTCCATAGCTACCCATTTCTTCTACAGCAACAGCTGTGCATATACACTGATTTGGAGGTAGATTTGGACACTCATACCCCTGAGAGAGGGGTGAGGATTACAATAATATGTTGTGAAGCCAATTAGACCAGCTTATGTGTCCAGTGGACCATTGTTGCAAAATGGACTGCTGTGTATGGGACGAGATTTGTTTTTTTTTGGGAACAGATTGCCCTTTTTTTTTAAGGTGAGAGTGGGATGTTGGGGAGGAATAGTAGGTATATTTGGGGAGGTAGCTTTGGTAGGATGACAGGCAAGACAGACAAGACAGCATACAGGAGCGGTATATGACACATGTGGGTGGTAAACACCTTTGATGGGGAGGAGTGTTTGGAATTAGGAAGTCCATGAGCTCCTAAATGTAAACAGTGGGACTGAGGTCCCCACCAATGGGCAGTCACCACTGCACTTTCATGGCCCCAACGGTGGCTGTGCTGGGGCCTGGATAGGATGGGAAGGCTGACCCTCTAGATGCACCACACAGCCCTCAAGTTGGTGTAGCTGATCTCCAAACTCCCTTCGATGCTCACTACAAACCAATCCCTGGACCTGACGACAGCTGACAGTTTCCTGTCCTTGCCTGCTCCCGGGGGGGGGTGATCCCCATCCCCTGAGGTGGCTCCATTCAAAGGTGGTGCAGGACCAGCGGGCGAGGAGGTCCCAGGGTGGGCCTCAGACATGCTTGAGCCCAGTGCCATGGCTAGATGAGGTGGGAGAGGTGGGTCTGCTGGGACCGGCCTTCCCAAATGTGCTATGGTGTTTCAATTTTAAAACATATGTGGATTAGTAATAGTCAACACATTCCAGGATTAGGTATAATGGCATGCACAGTTATTCCCATTAACCCAAAACACCAGTTGCATGGCAAAGAGAACACATGCATATATGGAGCCACAGTGGCAATTTCAACAGCATGCAGGTACATTGATGGCAGCATGCCACCAATGTGGGAGTATTTCAACATGGCACATGCATTAGAAACAAATTTCAATATTTATCAAACAATAGTTCATGTCCCAAAGTAGATTTAATTGTACACATACCCATTGATTTGTGCATTTAGATTATTGTTGCAGATTTGGTGGGGGGGGGTGTCACTTAACAACTTGTAAATCCCTGTACTTCCCAATACTTTCTTAGTGCCGCAATCTGTACCTTGCAAGTATTATTAAACTAACCTATGGCTTTAGGTTGGACAGTAGTATGGTTGTAGACACCTATATACATGAAATGTGGTTTACCTGCAGTATACACCTCTTACCTGGTATATCTGTGGAGGTATTGTTTGTTAACACTACCTGACTGTTTCTACGCATATTCCCAGATTCCAGGTTGATGTTATGCACATACCTCTCAATCTCTTATTGCACACACTCTGGGCAAGTCTTGACAACATGCAGGTAAAACTGGGACATATTTTGACAATTGCCCTCATAAACATTTGGTGAGTTGCTACAATGACAGGTTTATTTTCATATACATTTTCTGAATGTGTACAGGTCTGACAGTTAGTTATATGTCATTACATGCTGCCTAAATGTCAGAGATCATCATACTGATTTGCCAGGGGGACAGGATAACAGGCAGCAGATATGGGCCAATTATCTGGATATTCTGGACAAATCTGGACAGCTGAGGAGTATGATTTTGCATACAACTTACTACCACTCCCAGGATTCGAACCATGGCTGTATCTGCTAAACATAAAACGGCCATAGGTTAGTGTAAATCAGTTGAATGTGCTATATAAATATTGCTGTTTATCTCTTCTCTGATTTCTGTCTATAAGTCTCCTGTGGTTTTACAATCTGACCTTGTAATTACAACACTCTTATCCAGGGTTTCCTAGACAGTTTTATTATGTAGCACAGTGTGGATGGCAGTGATGAGTAATACCTTATTATTCAGAGAAACTGCAACATTAACAATGCCATACAATACCAGACTAAACAATACCAGTCCAGGATTTCAATCTTTTATTTCTAGGCACAGTTTTCATATCTGACCGTCCTGTGGAGGGAATGTCTGTTAACACTACCTGAGTGTTGCCACACATATTACCAGATTCTATGTTATTATTATGCAGATATGTCTCACTCTGTTACTGCACACACACTCTGGTCATAGTTTCACAACATGGGGGTGGAGATGGGACATACTTTGCATACTACTCTCATAACATTTTGGTGAGTTGCTAGAGTGACAGGTTTGTTCTTATAGCTATATTTCTGACAGTTATGACGTCTGACAATCAGTTGCATGTCATTAATTGCTGCCTAAACTTCTGGGATCATCCCACTGATTTGCCAGGAGGACAGGGTGACAGGCAGGACAATTAAGCCAATCATCTGAACTTTCTGACAAAATATCTGTTCAGTTGAGGGGTATGAGTCTGCATACAGCTCAATACCACTGCCAGGATTCGAACCATGGCTGTGTGTGCTAAAAATACAATTTTTTACATCTCAGTTGAGTGTGCTATTTGGATTATGTTGCTGAGCTTTTCACTGTTTTCTGTCTAAGTCTCTCTTGGTTATATAATATGACTGTGATTACTACAGTCATATACAGACACCCCTTCACATTTTATTTATGTAGCACAGTGTGGGTAACAGTGCTTAATACAGCAGTACTATTAAGAGAATGCAACACTACATTACCATATGATACCAGAGTAAACACAAGCAGCCCAAGAGTTAGACCTTTATTGCCAGGCTGTTACCCTTTTATTTACATACAACCTATATGAGACTCTTCCTGCCATATTGTCTGGTTTATTCAGTACATCCCATACACAATACAGTTTTTATATTGGCAATTAACTTTCTACTACATTTAGATTTATTTCTTATGACAGTACATGCAAGATTATTACTAACCTGCCTCACGATGCAGCCTCTGCAGCCTACAGGCATGGGCTTCCTGATTCATAGCCCACTCAGCTGCAGCTGTCAAAGACATAAGATGAATATTTAACCACACCTATTTATAATATATATGAGCTGGCAATTATTAAACAGGTAGTAGAATGATACTAACACATGGCTGGGGCATAACCCCTCTACCTAGCTTCTTGGCTCTGCTGATCCAAGAGCTCCCTCTTTCTCCTTTTCAGGTTGGTGTAGTGATGGCTGACCTGCTCACCAGTTCGAGGGATGCCAGTGGCACTGGTGAGGTCATGGGCAAGACGGTCCCAGGCTTCCACTTTATATTGGGAACCCTGGTGCAGGCCCTGCAGCAGTCTCTCTTCATGGTCTTTTATGAGGAGTCCTGCCATGACTGCATACACCAGCACTGCGTTCGGAAGTGCGATCCTTCTCCAACACCGGCCATAGTGCCTACAGGAGGAACCTGCAATGAGTTATGAGATGTATTCCCACCTGTGGAGTTTAAACAGGGTGAATTTCCCACACTTTGCTGTGATTGGATGGTTTTAAAAATGCTAAGCTTTGGGTAAACCTGCTTACCTAAGGTTGGCATTGCTTAAAGGGGTATACCAATGGGCAAATCGATTTAGCTGGGGTATGCATTGCTTACACCTAGTAAGCAGAGGTGTGCAATGCTTAGCATTGCTTATTTTTAAATTTGCACACTATTTGATGTTTGGCAATGCTTTATCATTCATTACATGTTATATATTTTTTGGTATCCGTGATTCATGTGTACGTACACTGTGTGGGGTACTTATGTTTATTGGAGGATGTCACCACTTTATTACAATGACAACTCACATCTGGACTTAATGCAGTACTCCAGTTCACATATATATGTTATGTAGTAGGTTATACGACATAAAACTGTTTATAAATTACTTTCACAAGTAAATTGTGATTCTGCTATAGTGAGGATCTGTTTGGGTATACCTCAATTTTATGCACAGCTGTGATGGCTTACTGGTTAACTGCTGTGACTATAGTGTATAGGGTTCAAGACCTGTAAGGCCTGTTTATTTTGTTGCTGGGTAGAACAGGGGCTGTTGGATACAAAGTGATTAAGGTGCTTTGAAGCAGTTGTAAATGGGTCTGTGTGATGGTAAGCAATGCTAATTTCTGGTTAACTATACTTCCAGAGAGTTAGCTTCAAAATTGCTTAACCTGTTTGCGCATTGCTTATGCCCACTTACTACTGCTTAATAGTGCTTACTCCCGCTTACCCCTGCGCTAATTTAGAAAGAAATGAAACATGGGTCTTGGGAATGTGGTAGATTTGGACACTCTATAGGTTTATTTTTATTTTATTTTACATTTGTTGACCAGGCTGGTGCAACTGGATATATGCCCATTTTCAGCAGAGGCCCGGGAAGAAAAGTTCCAAATACATACATTAATAACAGAGAAAAACAATTAGCTATGAGAATATTCATTAGCATATATTTGCAGAAGAAATATTAGAAATTAACTACAAAAAACTATAAATTAAAGGTGTACAAATTGAGCATGATACAAGAAACAGGGAAGTGTTAGTTGAAGTAAAAATAGGAAGTACTTGGGAGGATATAGAAAGCTAGTCAGGGTTAGTACATGGGCAGAGCCACTGGGTTTTGAGGTGAGATTTCAGTTGGGATTTAAAGCAGGGAGGAGAAGAGAGTGCAGTGAGATTGTCAGGAAGGGAGTTCCAGATTTTTCCTGTGTTTGAGAACAAGGAGTTTCCGGCCATGTTATAGGATTTACAAGTGGAAATAAGAAGTTTAATAGAAGAACGTAGGCTTTTATGATTGCAGTAAGGAGCAATGAGTGTAGTGAGTATGGGAGTATTAAAGGGTTTGTACAGGATTTTATGGGCTATGGAGAGTTGGTGAAATAAAATCAGGTTTTGTAGCTCAAGCCATCCTAATTGGATTAAGTTTATGCAGTGGTGAGTTCTAAAAGTAGAGCCAGAGGCAAATCTAGCAATACTGTTGTAGGCAACAGCCATTTTGCTGAGGTTAGCTTTGGACAAATTAGTGCAGACAGACGAGGCAGAAAGGAGGGTGGAAATTAGGTGTGAGTGGGCGATGGATGTTCTGGCAAGTGGAGTAAGGAATGGTTTAATTTTGTACAATAGTTTTCTGTTAACTAGTTTTATAGTGTTGTTAAGGTGAGTGTCGAAGCTTAGATTGCTGTCAATCTCCACTCCTAGGAGCCTGATAGTTGGGTTGGGGGGAATATAGGTGCCATTACTTGACAAGACAGAGAAGTTGAATGGAGAGGATTTTCGGGTGGGGGAGCAAAGTAATGATTTGGTTTTCTTGGGGTTTAAGATTAAGCATCATTTTAGGAAACACATTTCTACAGTTTGGAATGTCTGTTGGGTGATAGAGTGAAGTTCAAAGGGGGAAGATGCAGTACAAATCAGAGTAGAATCATCTGCATATTGTATACAGGTTGCAAGAGGAATAGTAGTATGAAGATCATTAATGAAAATTGAAAACTGAAGAGGGCCAATAATTAAGCCTTAGGGGACTCCAAGGGAAATGGGTAGGTGGTTGGATAAGCTATTGTGCCAAAGAACTTCCTGCTGTCTGTTATGAAGATAGGAGTGGAACCACTTTATAGCACTTGCGTCTAGCATGAAAGATTTAAGTAAGTTTATTAGTATCTCATGATTGACCATATTGAAGGCTTTGGATAGATCAATAAGAGAGCAGAGGTAAGGATGGTAATATTCTGGTTTTTGTTGATGCAGTCAGTGAAGGAAAGGAGGACTGTGGTGGTGCTGTGGAATGGTTTAAAGCCATGTTGACAATCAGCTAGTAGATTGTAATTTATGGAGTGATTTAGAAGTTGTTTTTGGATGCATATTTCCATGATTTTAGCTAGGTGGGAGAGTAAGGCTATGGGTCGGTAGTTTGAGAGTTCAGTTAAGTTACCACCTTTATGCAGGGGAATAATATGTGGTATTTTCCAGATTGAAGGAATTGTGCCTTCAATGATGGTTCTGTTAATTAGGATGGAAATGAGATAGGCTAATGTTTTAACTGCAATTTTTAGATATTGAGCTGGTAGCTGGTCAGCTGATGGAGAGGAGGATTTCAGTTTGTGAAGCAGAGAACATATTAGTGATGTTGGTACAGATTGCAGTTTGATTAAAGGAATAAAAGTATTAGAGGAGGTGGACAGGGAGGGGATATCTGGGGAAAGTTGATTAGATAGAGAATGGACAGTTTCAGTAAAGAAGGTATTGAAGGCATCAGCAGTTTGTTTTGGGTTGTTTTTGGAAGTTCCTGAGGGGCATGGGTTGTCAGAGTGGCCAGGCTTTAAGAGTCTATTTATTCCTGCCCAGAACTTTTGTGGATTATGTTGGTTAGCTTGTTGTAGATGGCAGTAGTGGTTTCTTTTATCTAGATGTATGGCTGTTTTTGTAATGTTTCTTATTTGCCTAAAGTTTAGTTGGTCGATGTGATCTTTAGTTGTATGGTATTTAGTCCAGTGTTTATTTTCAGAATAATTTTATGCCTTGTATCCTTTGATAGCCAAGGTGTGGGTTTTGAGCTAATTCTGACAGATTTTGAGGGAGTGTGTGAGTCTAGAATAGATAGGAACTTTGAGTTGAAGTATGAGAGAGCATCATCCAGTGGAATGTGTTTAAGAGGGGACCAGTTACAGGCTCTAAGTTCAGCTTTGAAGGTTTCAGGGTTAGAGTTTTTATTAGTTCTGATCATTTTGAATTTAGTTGGGTAGGGATATCAGTTTTATGTCTGATTATGTAAGTGCATGGTCGTTTAAGTCATCAGGTAGTGTTCCTACTGTATAAGTTTGGTGGCGACGATTAATCAGAATCCAGTCTAATATGCTTTCTTTGTTATTAGGTTTGTTAGTTCTGGTGGGAGCTTGAATGGTTTGTATAAAACTATGGAGATTTAAGAAGGTGGGAGGGTCTACTGAGGTGCAGGTTTTCCAGTTGATGTTGACATCGCCCAGAACTATGGTTTCTCGTGGGAAATGAATGGAGAGCCAGCTGAGGATCTCTTCTAGGGTATTGATGTTATTTGCAGGGGGAAGGTATAAGCAGATTATGTAGATGGATTTATGGGTAATAAGCTGAAGTTTGGAGATAAGAATTTTGGAATTACTTACAGAGGGAGATTTATCATGTAAGACAGTAATTTGCATCCCTGTTTTGTAAATAATTGCTATCCCACCACCCTTTTTAGCTTTACGGTCCAGTCGGTGGATCTTATAGCCAAGGAGAATAATCTCACTGTCTTGGGTTGCTGGTTTAAGCCAAGTTTCAGACAGGCAAAGGATGTCGAATGAGTGTATGTCCAGAAGAGCATGGAGCTGGGTTATTTTATTATTAATACTACGGATGTTAAGGTGAGCTATAGAGAGACAGCTTGGGGGTTTGGAGAGTAGATTAGAACTGGAGGGTGGGAGACTAATGGGATTAATAGTGGTAGTGTTATTTAGGCCAGTGTTGGGATGAATGTCACCTGCTTGTAGGGAAAGAAGTAATCTTTTTATTAGGACTGACAGTTTAGTGAAAATGTTTGAGGATTTTCTGTGTACATGATTACTGTAGGTAATGTGGACCTTTCTATGAAATTTTGCAAGAAGGTAGCTGGGAGAAGAAATTATGTTAGAACAGGCTGGGAATGTGTTTTGGGATGGTGAGCTAGTAATTTGAGTGAAGGTGTGTGATTCCAGCAGGCTAAGTTGGTCATAAGAGGTGAGAAGGTAGGGTATGAGAAGGAAAGGAAAAGGTGAGACTAGGAGGATGTGTTTTAAATTAGTTGAAGTAAGTAGGAAAGGCATAGTGAGAGGACAAGTGTATGAAAGTAAATTGGGAATAAGAGATGGAAGTAAAGACAGGAAGAGAGGAAATGTAAGAGTGTCAGCTGAAAGGATGCAGGTGGGTGGTTATTGGTAGAGCTGGATGGGTGGGGTAAAGTGTGATTGGTGTGAGAAGGAGGGTGTGTGGTAAAGGAGTATAAGTTTAGGAGTTGTATGGGTGGGTGGGATTTGGGTGTAGGGTAGGGGAGTGGAGTGGGCCCACAAGGCGAATGGAACGGGTTCAGAAAAAGTGGAGGAAGATCGTCCGAAGACAATCAGTAAAAGGCAGGTGAGGTGATTAAGAGTGGATGAAAGGAGTGAGAAAGGGATTAAGCTTAAGGTCTTAATAGAGAAAAGAAATAAAATTATCAGTAGGGGACAAGAGGAAAGGATCAGAAGTATCATTTATAGCAGCGAGTAATTTAGTTAAGTTTAATGCAGTGGGTAGAGAAAGTATGGTAGAATAGCTTTGCAAGTTAGGGTGACATCTAGTGGACAAAAGGTTAGTTACAGAAGAAGGTAGTTAGGTAATAACATGAATGGGAGAGAAAAAGAAAAAATTACTCAGGCCGGGAAAGGAGGGAAGAGGACAGGCCAGAAGGGGAGAATGCAGAAACTAGTGTGAGGCAAGGAAGGGGGGGGGTGCGGCTGCTAGGAGTCCTAACTAAATAGTGTCACTGAAGGCCAGGGAAAAAAATCTAATTTATACAAACATGAAAAAGAATAAAATTAGCTAGATGAAGGAACACATACTTTCTAGCTTCCTTAAATACAGGGTTCAGAGTAGTGAGACCAAATACTTTGAGGTAACAGGCGATGAGGTATTAGAAGGTCCTTTAAATGGGTTCTTGCTCACCAGTTAAATTCCAGTATATCCAGGGAGTAGGGTCAAGTTAAAGAGCTGTAAGCAAAATAGATAGTGTAGAGAGATGAATGAGATTTAGAGACCCAGTTTGATAAATGCAATAATATAAAACACTTTATGTGAGTTAGTTAAATGAGATGAGTCAGACTGTATCCCTTACAAAAAAATAAGACAATTTCAGGTGGACAACTAATGACACTAAGTTTCAAGCTAGAGTCCAGCAATCATTATATCTACAGTCAATAAGAGAATAGCAAGACAATCACTTACTAAAGGCAATCGTGAAAAAAAGAAAAGAAAATGTATGCTACAGACTATAATGAACAAAACTTATGAACTAAAAATTAATATTAGACAACACAGCAAAAGTAAAGACATCAAGTCATATGTGACATTCAGAGGATAAAGTATCGAGCGGAGAGGAGTCTTGTAGAATTACTTGCCAGTGACCTTTGCTATTGGGGTATATAAGATAAAAAGAACTAGGTATTAGCCGTGTAGCAACAAGGATGGCTTTACCAATTTGGAGCCTTACCCCATAAGGAGGTACTCACACAATATGAATTGTGTTTAGTTAGGGTTTTGTAGAATACAGCAGAGCGGGGTTAAGCATAGGTTATGGTAGACTTATTGGGGGCCATTGCACACTGCTGGCAATGCAGTAGGAGGTCTCTGTTTCACTTTCAGGAGTGTAAAGCATTGCATTGCTTAATCTTGAATTACAGCTCAGGTGTAGAAAAGACCGAGCCAGGGAACAGGCAAGAACTGATTATCGCTCTACGTTGGTGTGCTAAAAACAGGAGCTGATGTCCTATTTAGTTGAAAGTAGGCTTGAATATTCCAAAAGCACAAGAGTCCTAAGAGTACCAAGCCTAAACTATCAGGGGATTCTGCAGGAAAGAAAAAAAGACGTGAAAGTAGCACAGGGGTAAAAAGTAAAAAACAGCTAACTCAAATTGGCCATTGCGAATACACAGGAGGCACTGTTTTTAAACGGGGAATATGCACATGGGTAGCACACTACAAATCGTCTTATCACAACACCGCTGACACTGATACACACAAGTTACCCTAACTTATTAAACTTCAAATACGAAAATAATGCTCTTTAAGTCAGGAGAGAATAAAAATCTGAAGCTAAATGTCTACATATATTCAGCTCAAAAAGACATTAAAGCAAACACAGACTGTAGCAAGATTTAAAGCGGCACATAAACTGCTTGCTAGCAGCACAAACGTACTTATATTGCACAAAAGACTTTAAGGACAATAATTACACATTAATTGCATATAACTTGCTTGCTAGCAGCACATAGCTTACTTATTTTGCACAAAAAGACCTTATGGCAATAACGGACTGTGATAAGACATAAGGCAGCACATGAATTACTTACTAGCACAGGATCGCTATGGTTAGGAACACATAGCAGCCAGGGGTGAACTAGGATAAAGATGGCGTCCTGAGAGGCAGGATCCCTTTAAAGGCTCTGGGAAGGATGTGAGGTAGAGAAGTGGGAGGGGAGGTAGGCAGGTAAGACACAGAGGTAATGTCCTATTGGTGGGAAAAATAAAAGACACGGGGTATTAGGACACATGTAAAGGTAGAGATAAAAGGAAGAGGATGGAGTGCACTGGAAAAGTAAAAAATAAATTGAAAGAGGGATACGGGGAAGAGAGACAAAGTAAGAGACAAAGTGGAGGAAGACAGTCCGAAGACAATCAGTGGAAGGCAGGTGAGGTGAGTAAGAGTGGGTGAAAGGAGTGAGAAAGGGGTTAAGCTTAATGTCTTAATAGAGAAAAGAAATAAAATTATCAGTAGGGGTCAAGAGGAAAGGATTAGAAGTATTAGGTATAGCAGTGAGTAATTTAGTTAAGTTTAATGCACTGGGTAGAGAAAGTAAGGTAGAATAGCTTTGCAAGTTAGGGTGACATCTAGTGGACAAAAGGTTAGTTACAGAAAAAGGTAATTAGCAGGTAATAACATGAGCGGGAGAGAAAAAGAAAAAATTACTCAGACCAGGAAAGGAGGGAGGAGGAAAGGCCAGATGGGGAGAATGCAGCAAATAGTGTGAGGTAAGGAGGGGGGTGGAGTGGCTGCTAGGAGTCCTAACTAAATAGCGTCACTGAAGGCCAAGGAAAAAAAATCTCATTTATACAAAAATGTAAAAAGAATAAAATTAGTTAGATGAAGGAACACATACTTTCTAGCTTCCTTAAATACAGGGTTCAGTGTAGTGAGACCAAAAACTTTGAGGCAACAGGGGATGAGGCAGTAGAAGGTCCTTTAAATGGGTTCTTGCTCGCCATGTAAATTCCCGTATGTCCAGGGAGTAGGGTCAAGTTAAAGAGTTTCTAGCTTCCTTAAATACAGGGTTCATTTGTCATTCCTTCCTGTCATTCATTACACATTATAACTTTATTTAGTATCCCTGATTCATGTGTACATATACTGTATGGGGCACTTGTGTTTATCTGTAGATTTTACCACATTATTACAATGACACTTCACATCTGCACTTAATGCAGTACCCCAGTTCAAAAATATATGTTATATAGTAGGTTATACAGCAAAAAAATTATTCATAAATTGCTTTCACATAGAAAATGGAATTTACTACAGCGAGGATTGAACCAGGAATGGCTTTTCACAATGCAAATGCTCTGACCACTACACTATTGCAGTACTGCTTCAGTTGAATGCATCTTGCTATTTATCTTCTTGTGCTACTTAAGCTACAGTATACGTAGCTTAATGCGTACCTTTAACATTTATATATACAACAGTATATGACTTTTTCTATGTATTTCCTTTATTTAGACACACTCATTTGGTATTTTAGATGTTAATTGATTGATGCATTTCATTGGTTAACCTGGAACAGGAAAAGGCTTTTAAGGGATTAATTATGAAGTGTATGCCTATCTGATGAAGTTTTGTTTAGATGTAAATGTAAGGGGAATTGGTTTTGCAACGTTAATGACATTTTATGTGCTGTGTGTTCATTACATCTGAATTTGGATTAAAATCTTTATTTGTGCTGGATCCGCTGATGTCCAGTGCCTACTTTTGGTTAAAAAATTTTTTCTCTACTGTTACTTTTTCTAGGAAGGAACAGCTTACACTTATTGCTATGGATTCCTGTGTGCATCTGCACATTTGGCAGACATCCTAGCAAACCCCCATACCTCTCAACCTCTTCATGCAAAATATCTGGGCAAAGCTTGACAAAATGAGGTACAACTAGAGACATATTTTAAATATTGCTCTTATAAATTAGGTAAGTTGCTACTGTAACAGGATTTGGTTTAAATTAATGGTTCTGATGGACTTGGTGTCTGAAACTCAGATGTATGCCATCATTTAACTACTTCAATCCTAACATCATCCCAGTGATTCTGGGGTACAGGCCAACAATATGAGTGAAATATCTGGACATTCTGCAAACATTTGAAAAGTATGCAACCCCCTATGAGCATTCTCGCTCATTGTAATTACTAAATGGCACTTCTTGAGTACAGGGGCATATGTATTGTGAGAGCTCTTCTCACAGACACACCCCCTGCACTCGGCCAAACTCCATGTCCATTTAGGAGCAGAGGCAGTGCACTTTCATTACTATGCAAGGCACGCTGCCATGCTACTCTTAAATGATCATTTCCGTGCAGAAATAAGCTATTTCTGCACAGAACCTTACTGAATCCTGGGGATTATGAACTGCAAGCATCACAGGATAAGTCTGACTTTAAAAATGTGAAAATGCACATTTGTAAGTAGTAAAACCTCACTGTTTGAAACATCAACTACTGTGCATCAAAGGTTTTGGGACAAATATATGGTCTGGATAGGCCAGCATAACAGCACTACACTTGTCCCATATAATTACATACTTCTCTGCTAAGATTTATATCCTGTCATTCATATGCATTGCATTTCTTTGAGGGACATGTACCTGTTTTACAGTATGAGATGTTACTGGCAATCACAAATGTAAAGCAGTGGATTGTCAGGCATATGTTCATGATAGTTAATCCTGGTGTGACTGCATTCAAATACTAACCATTTTCTGTGTCACTGTCAGTTGTCTTGGCTCGTGAATTGGCAATACCAAACAGATACTTCTGAAATACGAAGGTACAATTTTGAATAGCAGTGATAAATTATGTGTGAAAAGATTACACACTGTTGTAACAAAGTCACAAGTGTAATCATTATGGTGCAGATGTACATTAGCAAGCTGAATTAATTTAGTCAGCATCACTGTAAAATGCAGATATCTTGTTTACCAAATTGCAGTAACTCATGCAGAAGTTGTACCACCCATTAACATAATTCTTTGCTGCACAGCACTGGCAAGCTCATTTGCACGCATAATCATATCTTTAGGTGTTGAACTTACAATGAGAATTAGCAGAACTATATGATGTTCCATACTGACCTTCACACATATAGTATTCACATACAACCATGTCTGAATCTGACAGAATACAAAACATATATGTGTTAAGGTCATAATTTATACATTTGTCATGACAGTTGCAGTTCTTCAATCCTTATATGTATGCTACAGGTGTATTATGAAACACATGAGGGACCAAGCATGTTATTACTGGTGGAAATGTGACTTATGAAAACAGTTTTGAATGAAACAGGTTTATTTGATGACACAGCCAGAGTGGAAAGATGTGAACAGTTAGTGACAGGAATACAAATACAGACAGTAAGAGATTAGTTCATGGTTCATTTCTGCATATATTTCTGTTGTGCTACTCTTCGGTTTATCAAGTGAATTATTCAGGCAAGATCTGCACAAGACAGTGGTGCCAATAGGGAGCAAGCACAGCACTACAACAATACAGCAACAGAGCAGCAGGACAATGATGTGTTAAGAAAATGTGTAGCCAACAGTTACACGCAAAGGACTCATACAAAATATTCAAGAATACTTAAACATACATCTGGATTCAAACCTTGACACTATTTCACAACAAATCTACAGATGTGGATATTATCTTACCACACCATAGAGGAAATTCTATTTCATGAAGTTCAAATATGACAGCATATAGAAGCAAAGGAGAATGTATGTACTACTCTTCAAAGCCCTCAGGACAATTGTAAAAATTGCATGATGTGTACATTACATCCACTAGCCTAATAAATATGAAAAAGTAAAAGGTGATGATACAGAACTTGAAGTGGGAACACATACTGACATGGAGACAGTGATAGAGACACACAAAGAATGTTACATTTTTCTAGGTAATTTTTAACATCCTTGGGGTGTGTGACATTATGCTTTCTTGACAATGTAGCTCTCATGCTATGTACAATCAAGTGTTTCCAAAAGTGAGAAAATAGTGGTTGGAAAGTATAACCATGATTGAGACACAAGCAGGATGATGGTGGGTTACTATGATATGTCGACAATGCACACATAATAATAATAACAATAATAATAATAATAATAATAATAATAATAATAATATAATTAAAACATTAAATTTGACTTTCACATGTTTCTGAATTCTAACTCTTGACACTATGCCAAAAGCATTTATTAGGCATGTGAATTATATTAACACACCATACAGGAAATGTTAATTCACAATGCTAATTTTACTGATTTGAAGGTGAAATCACAAAACAATGAGGCAAGGGAGACTGTAGGCATCAAACAATGAGGCAAGGGAGACTGTAGGCATCATGCTTCATCACAGTAAAGACAATTACATCCAGAAGCATAAGAAACAGTCCAATGCAGAACAGAGATGTGTTATGTGTCAGGATTTACACATTTGTCATGAAGGCAGGAATATTTTGGCAGCATGCTTTCTGAGAAACTTTGCAAATGGAAAATCCTATGTGGTATACATTCAACTCTTCAGTTTGTTCAAGAGAAGATTAGCCCAACTGTATACAGTGTATCAAGACTAAGCACAGTAGTGTGAAAGCTAATAATATAATGTAGCCAAAGGCAAAACAAGGTTTTGCCTTAAACTGTATACTTCAATTTCTCATAAGTTACAAGTGCTGCTTGATAGCAGACATTGTGCAAATGCAGAGGAGAAAGACTGATGAAGGGTGAAGATACATGGACATGGGGAGAGGGAGGCATGGTGACCAAGTAAATTATGACAGAAAAGGATAATGGTGGCACAAAACAGTAAGTAAGCAACCGCTACAAATAAAATAGTGTACTAAAGCAGTCAGTAACAGTTTATGAATGTCTGGGTTAAAACCCTTGAAAGTATATAAATCCTAGTCTATAGATCTCATCATTATCTCATCACACCACAAAGGAACTACTGCTTCACAGGCTTTAAATCACACAATTGATGGGTCAGTGACAACTTACTGAAGCAGAAAAGGTAAACAGCGCAAGAGACAAAGCGAGAGAAGTAGCAGCAGTATTGTGTATGGCACATTTAGGATCATATTTATGGTGTGTTACTCAGGGTTTCCCTTATTATTAATCTGTCATGCTCTGTACAATAAAGTGCCTGTTATAGGGTGCAAGAAGGGGAAGGAGAGAAGAAGCATCATTAATACATAAGCAGGATAATGGTGGCTTACTAAGTCTCTCTGTTAGAGATGGACTAGTTCTGCAACTGCTTTCTTGCTGCACTATTTAAAAAGGTATGTTAATGAAATATTGTAAATGGAGATAAATACAGATGTTTGCAGTTAAACATATAATAGGAATATAAAATCTCATGAAATAAGAATTTGACATACAGCTGTAATCGAGCCCATAACACTATGCAAAAACATCTTTCAAAAAGCAGGACAATTACCTCAATGCACCATATAGGAACCTCTAGTTCATTATATCCAGCAGCCTAATCTATAAACTGGATTCAAGCCCTGCATCACCTGTCTTATTTCTCTAAATTAACATTAGGTACACCTTCTGCTACAGAGATAGTGACCTGACAGTCAGAATTTATTCACTCAGTGCTATCCAGAATGCTGAAGGATGTGCACTGGCACCAGGCTAGTTTGCACTTCAGAAACAACTCATATTAAATTTTTCCCTTTTTTCCTAGGAAGTGAACTGTAGTTCATTCCTATGGACCTCTGTCAGTCAAAAGTGCACAATGTTAAATAGCACACAAATGATGAAGAGAAAAGAAAAAAAAATACTTGGATGTAACATTATGAAAAAGTAGGTTAAAATGCACAGTTCTAATGTTTCTCCAACTTTGTTGTCTTGAAACATGAACATATGCTCCTTAAATATCATTATGTTAACACAAAAAGGACTCTGTCAGGATTTGAACCGTAGCAATCACAACAACCCACTTGGCATTGTTATCAGTACATGACACAGTTAATACATATTTCAATGAGTAATGTACTTCCTTTGAATTGCAGACACAAAGTACTCAGAGGCACAAACCATGGTACCATGGTCATAAATAATATATATAAATGTTAGGAATGCTGCTGTCCTAAGTCAAATTTCTTGTACGTCCCTTCTCCCTGACAAACTCCTCAGCAAGTGTACATCAAAGAGGACAGAGTGTGAAATCATGATTGTTACTGCAGTCAGACTATTTACTCATACTTGCAAACCCTTAGCAGGTAACAGTTCTTAGTGCTCATACTGTACATCCATCATGTTTACCTGTCCTGCACTTAGTGCAGATTGTGGAATTCATGAATGCTAGTGACTTAATTTGGATACCCACAGCAATGAGAGGACTGAATCTGCACAATATAATGGTAATCATATAGATATGGAACTTGTATCATAGTAGGGGAGGCTCACTGGATCTAGAGAGCTCAGTATTGCAATTTGCTTTGAAAACTTGTTGTTACTTTAACAACTGACTTGCTGTGAAGGTAGGTTGCTGTTTTTTACAACTTGATGCATTTTTACTTAACTTATGGATTGCATTTTATGACGAAATTACCGGTTCGGTGTCAGCATTATCCTCAGTTGCTATAGGCTTAGTCCTGTATATCATTTATTTCTTGACCTTTAAAAATATTTCTAAATATTGCTAACATTTATTGGGAAGTTTAATCTGAGAAGATGACCACTTAATGTAGAAGACTGCTGCATTACTTTTTAGCAAGGGCATGGATTTTTTGAAAATATCACACAAAATTGTGTTAAGCCTGTGATGTATACCTGGCTGCGCTCCATGGAAGTGGATATCACACAATGTTGTTATTCATGTTTCCTTGACTGGTATACACAATTTCTGTTAATGCTCCAGTGGACTACTGAATTACAGAAATATCTGTTTTTTTAGCAATTTTTTTATTAATTCCTTTCTTTGTATGGTGGTCTTGGGGGGGGGGGGGTCTGTATTAAGTTGAGTGCAGTCATACAGTGTCTTACTTTTTCAAGCATTCTGTGTATGTTGGACAGACACATTCATAGATATTTTGGGAGGCTAATGATCAGTTTTGTTTTTCTTATATATTTTTTCCTTTTTTCTTTCTTCTTATACAGGACTACGGTGCTCAAGGCATATGCACCCAGTAAACCACCATACACTGATTCAGGGAATGATCTGATCATGCAGACACTGCATCACTGTGGGTCATTCCTCCAAGAGACAAGCAGAGGTAACAACCCCTCCCCTGACCATATTTGGGACCATGTGGTCAACGATATTAATGTGGTCAGAAGCCATGGGTGTACACATTCTAGTATAAGACGTAACGCCAGTGATATGATTACAGCAGCCAGATGTCAGGCAGCTTTAGTTGTCCATAATCATATGGCTATGGGGGTGGTCCTGTTATCAAGCAACAGCTGACTGAAACAAAGGAGCTCCTGTGCACTAACAGAGATTCAGGTAGCTCATCACCAGGTTCACACAGAATCCTTGATGTTGAGACTGACATGGAAGACAATCCATGTGTCTACTGCAGAAGTTCCAGGCATGCAATATAATTATGTTTAACACATTTTTTTATGTACTGCAAAAGGAATTTTATCATATCCTATGCATGTGAGTCTAAGGTTTATGTTGATACCAAAATCTGCAACTAAGTGTCACCCTGACAATTATCTACAACCCCTATAATGCATCTACTGTTACTCCTCATTATTTACTGTATTGTATACTGTATGTTTTTATCCTACCTCTTTTCTAAATGTGAATTGTAGAATACTTATATCTCTTACACAGTATAGCCTGTTTATTTTCATTCTATGTCAAAATTGTTCAATGTAGTTGAATTTTTTATCATGTATTATATTATGAATGGAGCTTTTCTCCGCAGGCCTCTGCTGAAAAAGGACCTGTGTCCAGTTGGACTCTCCCAGTTACGAAATGTGAAATAAATGAATAAATAAATAAATAATGGTTATTGTAAATATATATGTGTGTGTGTGTGTTTGTGTGTGTGTGTGTGTGTGTGTGTGTGTGTGTGTGTGTGTGTGTGTGTGTGTGTGTGTGTGTGTGTGTGTGTGTGTGTGTGTATATACACATATATATATATATATATATATATATATATATATATATGTAAATTATGCAATATATATATATATATATATATATATATATATATATATATATATGTAAATTATGCAATATTTATATATATATATATATATATATATATAGATATATATATATATATATATATATATATATATATATATATATATATATATATATATATATATGTATACACATACATATATGAATGTGTATATATGGTTTCAATTCCTATAGCAGAAATGCTGGAATATCAAATTTCAGCATTTCAACAGTATAAAACCTAAACCATCACAACACCGACACTTCACAATCACGAAACCACAACATTGAACGCACAGCCTACAACACACAATCCATGACACCCACAACACAAAACAATTAAACACAACAAAACACCACACAGACACACATCTACATTACACAAATGCAGGGGTCAAGCCCCCCTGCACCCCCACACCCCCCTACTTATATATACTAACTCCAAGATCGCACAAACAGTAAAAAAAAAAAAAATCACATATAACCAACACACACACTCATACCTCCACCTCCCTACCCTAAACCACTTGTACAAGTTACAAAAATGCTCACTCACACTCACTCACCTTAAACTGCAGACACCATCCATGGTTCAGAGGCTATTGAAAGAGAATGTTCATTTGTGTATGCACCTGCTGTGTTTGCAGGGGAGGAGGAAGGCTGCCATATAGTGGTGCTGCTGAAACAAGGGAAGACCCAGAGAGCTTAAAACATACATTTAGAGAAGTGTGTAACCCAGAAATGAACATTACAGTAGAAAAGCACTTATTTTACACAAGGGATCAAAAGCCTGGTGAAACTTTTGCAGCATATATAACTGACTTGAGAAACAAGGCTAAATTGTGCAGATTTGGTGATTTCAGGGATGAGATGATAAAGGACAGGCTTGTGTGTGGTATTAATAATGACACAGTGAGGATAATTTTGCTTTCAGACAGTGATTTAACATTGAATAAGGCTGTGATGCCTGTGCACTGGCCCAGAAATCAAGGAGCCTCAATTCTCACCACTAGCACCAGTGAGGGGCATGCACATTGGTAAAGGTAATGAGGACACACACACTAAAGTACAATTTCCATTAAGAGCACACATAAATCACAGTTAGTCTGGGGCAGGTTTCTCCCTTTCTATCCAGATTCCCAATAAGACTCCTCATGGGCATAGCTATAGGGTTCAGATCTCAGCCGAGCAGTCAAGCCAGAACCTCCAGTACCCTCTCTGTCCAAACAGTGCGTCATGTTCTTGCCCATGTAGTTGACACACACACAAACACACACACACACACACACACACACACACACACACACACACACACACACACACACACACACACACGCACACACACACACACTTTGAGATTTGGTTTATATACAAACACATATACACTCCTTGGCACAGGTTCTTCAGCTATGCACCCTTCTACCAGGCTATAAGGCAGTAATCACTGCCACCAACTATTCTTATCAGCTACTAATAAGGCCTTCCCAAAGGGTGACCAATTTCACTGTGCAATATTACTGTTATCCAAATAGTAAGTGTGACCCATGGCTAAAGGTATTGGAGTGGCTTGGACAGTATCACCAAATACATGCAATGTACTCTAAGAGCTTAAATTACCTTTACACACAACAGCCACAGTTGAAAGGTTTAAAAATATTTAATAATAAATAATAAAGACACAAGACAATACTTATTACTTCAACACAATGACATTACAGAGTTCAGAGATTGCATGACAATGTTTTAAAATAATATTGTAGAATAGTCTGGCATAAATATAGAAAACAGCTAGACTAATCTGGCTAAACTTCTATCTCACTCTAAGAGAATCACTAACTAAGATCCTACTTACAGAGCAAAGGCAGAGTGCTGGTGAGTTGATGTGTTCAGGTTCAGACAAAATCCAAAATGCACTCCTTTCTTTCTGTCCTTAAATTGATAACACAGTACTGCTGAGTAATTTCAGATTATATCATTCTTAACAGTTCTGATTAAGTTTCACAGGCTCACAGAACTTAAAATTTACATTTCATTTTGTAATCTGCATCTGCAGAAAGCCACAGCAATAAAAGGCATTTTACATGTACACTCTAGTAATTAAGTCTTGTCCTAAGACAATAGAAAGAATTTGTTAGTCCAGACATCCTGTCTCCAAACTTGAGATCAAACAGTCATACAGTGTTTTATCAGCTTTCTTCCAGCAGAGTGCACTGTGGTTACATTTTTGAAGCTCAGTACAGCATATAGTTTAATCATAACATAAAGTTTTCTTTACATGTGTAGGACAAGCCTGTGGATTACATTAATATTTACAATGGCATAGAATTATTTACAAAATTCTATCTAGCTAGGCTGGCAGCCTTCACTTATCTCCACCTCATGAGAACTCAAGCTAGTTTTTTAAGTGACCCTTGAGAAATGTTGCTTGAGAGGGTTAGGTCTATCTGGGTATACCTTATCCCATTCCCTGTCTTGAGAGCCCAACTGCGTTGGCATTGCTAATCCCACTGCGGTGCTGCACTGACATATCATATGCTTGCAACCCTAGGCTCCATCTTAGCAACTTGGCATTTTGCTGGCATGCTCAGTGTAACCATGTTAGGGGATTGTGATCTGTAACTAAACTGAATTTCCTTCCATACAGATAAGGCTGAAGTTTCTGCAGTGCTCACACTATGGCTAGCCATTCCTTTTCTACAGCTGCATAGCATTCCTCCCTGGGTTGGAGCCTCTGACTGACATAAACTACTTGGTGCTCTTCTAAACTTAAGAAATCTGGCTAAGTACAGTCCCCACCCTGTGATTTGAAGCATCTACCTGCACAACAATTATTTTGCTGTAATCTGGACTGGCTAACATAAGGGGTCCATCCAAAGCTTCTTTAAGCTTCTGGAATGCCTGCTCACATGCTGTGGTCCACACTACATTTTCTGGTTTGTTTTTCCTTGTCAGGTCTGTGACGGGAGCAGCTATAGTACTATAACTGGGGCGAACTTTCTGTAGTACCCTGCTGTCCCTAAGAATGCCCTCACCTGTTTTTGGTAACAGGTCCTTGCCATGCCTGACTGGCTTCCACTTTGGTCTGTTCTGGCCTGATCTTACCACTCCTCACTCTATGTCCCAGGTAGGAGACTTCTGCCATACCCACCTGACATTTGCTTGGCTTAATGGTCAACCCTGCCATCTGTAGTCTGACCAGCACCTCCCTGACATGTTGAAGGTGCTCGTGCCAGGAATGGCTGTAGATGGCAATATCATCTAGGTAAGCAAGGGCAAACCCTCCTGCTCCTGCTAGGATATAATCTACCAGCCTCTGAAATGTCACTGGGGCATTTTTCATCCCAAAGATTATCTTTGTGAACTCATACAAGCCAAAATGAGTCACAAAGGCTGACCTCTGTCTAGCACTGGGAGTCAAGGGTACCTGCCAGTGACCCTTGGTAAGATCAGTGGTTGTAAGATACTTAGCCCCAACCAGCTGCTGTAGGGCTTCATCTTTCCTAGGCATGGGGTAAACATCTGACTCTGTGTGACTATTTAATTTCCTGCAGTCCACACAGAACCTGGTGCTACCATCCTTCTTTGGCACCAGCACCACTGGGGAGGCCCAGGGACTGTTGGACTCTTGAAATACCCCTAGTTACAATATTTCCTGTATCTCCTCCCTCAGAGTCTGTTTGACTCTCTCAAGCACCCAATAAGGGGCCTGCCTAATAGGCCTTTGGGGTCCTGTATCCACCTAGTGCTGCACCAGGTGGGTGCACCCTGGTTTCCCAGTGAACATGTCCCAAAACTCCTGTAACACTGCTCAGATTTCTCAAACCTGGGTAGGAGATAGCTGCTGGGATATTGCTACCCCTTCCACTGAGTTGTCAGTCCGAGCCTCACTGAGGAGATCAGTCACCAGATCTCCCTCAGATTCCTCCTGCAATCCACTGCAAATACTTGGCACAAGGGTTTTCCTATCATGGTAAGCTTTCATCATGTTAACATGGTACAATTTGTGCTCCTGCCAAAAGTTTCACCATGTAGTTAACATCACTTACCTTTCTTACCATCTTGTAGGGTCCCTCCCAAGCTGCTTGCAGCTTGTTGTGTCTGACAGGAATGAGAACCATTATCTGCTACCCTATAGCATACTCTCTAGCTCAAGCATTCCTGTCACACCAGACCTTTTTCTGCTGTTGGGCTTCTGCCAGGTTCTCCTGGGCCAAGCCCATGAGTTCCCTGAACCTTGTCTTGAGGTTTAGGACATATGCCACAACAGAATCATTGTGAGATTCACACTCACCTTCCCAATCATCTCAAATTAAATCTAGAGGTCCTCTCACCCTACCATACAGCAACTCAAAGGGTGAAAAATCCATGGATTCCTGCGGAACCTCTTTGTAAGCAAACAACACATGGGGCAAATATTTGTCCCACTCCCTCTTAAACTGGTCTGAAAATGCTCATAGCATGGACTTGATTGTAGAGTTTAACCTCTCAACAAGACCATTAGTCTGTGGATGGTAGAGGGTCATCTTAAAGTGCTTCAATCCACAATATTCCACAAGCAAGCCAGCAGGTCTTACATGACATTGGCACTCTGTCAGTCAGTATTTCTTTTGGGAAACCTACCTGATGAAAATTTCTAACAAAGCATTTGCCACCTTTTCTGCCTCAATGGAGAACAACTCCACTTCCTCAGGGTATCTTGTAGCATAATCTACTACTACTAGTATATACTTTTTCCCCTTGGAATTTGGGGTACTCAAAGGCCCCAAAATATCCATAGCTGCTCCCTGAATTGGCTCCTCAGTCACAGGCAAAGGCATCAACACAGTTCTCACCTTGTCTCCTGCCTTGCCTACCTTTTGGCACTGCTCACAGGTCCTGCAGTACCCTGTTACACCTCTGGAAATTCCAGGCCAATAGAAGTTCTTCATGATATGTCTCATTGCATGTTTTGTGCCCTTATGACCTGCAAAGGGAATATCTTGGGCTATGGCTACAAGCTTCAGAAAGTAGGGTCTAGGCACTACCAACTGCTGTAATCTCTCACCTTCTAGCCCTCCCTCAGAGGTAACTCCCTATACAGTAACACTTTGTCCCAGTATACAGATTCCCCCTACCCTTGAGAATCATGTGCCTCATTAGCTACCTGCCTCAGGCCTTGCAATGTAGGGTCTGAGAGCTGAGTCTGCCTCAACTTTCTTTTTGTAACCCTTCCCAGCTCCCTTTACACAGGAAGTCTGGCATCCTCTGGGTACTACTACTCACCTCTACCTTTGCAGTCACTCTGTCCAAGGGAACATCAGTATCCACAAGCAGCTGTGGCTTGCCTTCAGTCTCACTGCTACAACGTTGCTCCCTCCTTGAAGTAACCACCTCACCAGTCCTAGCTGCAAGTGTGTAGTCTGTCTGGGTCTCCCCCAGGCTTCCAGACCCACATGCTTGTTTCCAAGCCTGACTGCCTGTAACTGCATGAGCACATGGTACTGCATTATCAAAATCATTCCCTATCAGGACATCTGCAGGGAAATCCTCAAATGCACCTACTTGATGGCTTCCTTTTCTGGGTCTATATTAGATAATCAAACTTTAAATTGTTCGAATCTCCATATGATCGGATTTTTGAAAGTTTGAATGTTTTAATGGAAATCTCTGTACAGCAAGGAATGGGAAGTTTTCCCCTTTCTGCACTGTAGAGTGATCTCAGAGTTGGTATATTTAAAGGAGCTTCCTCCCTGCTTAAAACATTCAGGTAGGTTATTTGTGTAGTTTATTTTTTTTAATTAGATATTCAGAATTTTAAAAGTTTAATCATATGGTGTTGACCATATGACAGTTGAACTTATAAAAGTTTGATTATCTAATATAGACCCTCCTTTGTCACCCCCCAGTCAAGGTGAACTTTAGCCAAAGGTATTTGGAATGGGGTCCCTCCTAAAGCTCTAACTGGAGTAGACTGCCCAGATAAGTAGTGCTCCTCTGTAACCATTGAAGGCTTTGCAATGATTATGTCAGAGGCTGTGTCTCTCAGCATTGGCATCTTTGTCATTCACTATAATAGTATATAACCTCTGGTGGTAGTTTGCTACTCTTGTTGTCTCAAGATAACCTACTGTTGGCACTTTTTACTTCCCACTTACTGTCTCCCTCACCATTTGTTCCCCACCTTGCATCCGTGGACATCTATGCCACATGGCCCCACTGGTTGCATTCAACACATTTAACCCTAGGTCCTGGACATGTGCCTGAACTAGTGGCTTCCCCTGCTACTGTCAGAGTCTGTTGGGGCAGTCTGGGCTGCCCACCATAAGTTCCCTTTGACCCATGAGCAGCACTGGGTGTCCCTTTCCTTTGCAGTGATGCCCTGCTTGCTAGGTATAGGTCTCCCTTCTTCCCCACCTCATCTGAAGTAGCAAATTGCCTATCAGTTAACCAGATCCTCATGTCCTCAGGCAAACTGCTAAGGGCTTGTTCCCTCACCAAAAGGTTGGCCAGCCCTTCAAAAGTTGTGGCCTGACATTTACTCACTCACCTATGAAAATAAGTGCTTAATTCAGCAACATTTTCACCAACACTTTCATCTGCCTTGCATCTATGCTCAAAAATCTTTTTCCTATAAGCTTCAGGTGCTAGCTTAAAAAATTCTAGCAAACAATTTTTAACAGCAGCATAATCAAAAAATTCCAGATCAGATATCTTGGACAAAACAGTTACAGCTTTATCATGATGTAAGGGGGTGAGAAACCGTACTAGGAGCCTTTGTTCAACATTATACTGTTTACATACCTCTCAAACATGTGAATAAAACTATCAAAATTATCCCCCTCTGTAACTGTGGAAGAAATTTACTGACCTTTTGTGCTTCTGGGGTCCAGTTACTCCCTTTCCCATTACCTGCATGAGTCTGGCAAAGAGTCAGCATTTCCTTTTCATGCTGCCTCTGCCTCTCTTTCTCCACAGCTTCCATTTCCAAATGCCTGGCCTCCAACTCAAGTCTCTTTAGCTCCAGATGGATTTTTAATTCCTCTGCAGAAAGGTTGAGCTGTCTATTCTCTGAGTGTTGTACATCTCCACGGCCAGTCTGATCATCCTCCTGATTGCTGTTTTTTGATGCATCTGTGACCAAAGCTGCAATCATGTCTGCCTTGGTCAGGTTTCCCTGCACCATCCCTTAAGCCTTGCACATCTCAGCCAACTGGCTCCTTGTCAGCTTACCATACTCCTCTGCTGACATGCCTGCCTGCTCTCCCTGACTAACTAAGCTAACAAAAGAAATAAAACAATTGTGATCTGAACTCTGAATATTCACTGCCTGGCTGATTTAGAGTAGAAAACCATCTTCAGTGATTACTGTACACAAGCTACAGAAATTCACTACCCACATCACTACAAACCAATTAGTATGTGATGTGGCTAACTCACAACAATCAAACAATTAATATTTGATGTGGATATCCCACCACTGCCAAACAATTAATATGTGATGCCCGTGCACCGCCCAGTAATAAAGGAGCCTCAATCCTCACCACTAGCACCAGTGAGGGGCATATACATTGGGAAGGATAACAAGTGCACACACAGTAAAGTACAATTTCCCTTACGAGCACAGAGAGATCACAGTCAGTCTGGGGCTGGTTTCTCCCTTTCTCTCCAGATCTCCAGTAAGACTTCCTACTTGCACAGCTATGGGGTTCAGATCTCAGTCAAGCAGTAAAGCCAAAACCTCCAGTACCCTCTCTGTCCAACCAGTGCTTCATGTCCCTGCCCAAGTAGCTGACACACACACACACACACACACACACACACACACACACACACACACACACACACACACACACACACACACACACACACATACACACACACACACGCACACACACACACTTTGAGATTTGGTTTATATATAAACACAGACACTCCTAGGCAAGGCTGGCACAGGTTCTCCATCTATGCATCCTCATGCTAGGCTATAAGGTCACTGTCACCAACTACTCTTATCAGCTACTAATAAGACCTTTCCCAAATGGTGACCAGTTTCACTGTGCAATGTTACTGTTATCCAAATAGTAACTCTCACCCACGGCTAAAGCTATTGGAGTGGCTTGGGCAGTATCACCAAATACATGCAATGAACTCTAAGAGCTTAAATTACCTTTACACAAAACAGCCACAGTTGAAAGGTTTAAAATATGTAATAATAAATAATAAAAACACAAGACAATACTTATTACTTCAATACATTGACATTACAGAGTTCAGAGATCACAGGAAAATGGTTTCAAATAATACTGTAGAATAAACTGCAACAGAACCTCCACACTCCAAACAAATGCAACAACTATAGTCCAAATATGGAAATGAAAACAAAAATGCAGATATCTGTAGCACTTAAAACAACCTGGCAGTAAAAGCACTGTTTTATTTTAGTGCCTCAGTGTCACCACCTTTTGGAATAAAAAAACCTCCATAAAAATTAAGTTTTATACACACTGACCACCAATTACATTCAATCAAACAATTAAACTCTCTTCATTCTTAAATCAAACACTTCCAATTTAATTAATTATTCAATCCATTAGGGACCAAAATTTTGTATTTTAAAATATATCTATACATTCTTTGTACAATAATTTCTGTTTTATTTCCCCAAGTAGAATGAATTTGTTCTAAAATAGTACGATGCAGCAAATGCATCACTGTTGTGTTTTGTTTTGAAATATGAAGAAACTATTTCTTTATCTATTTATTATATATAATACTGCAGAATAGTCTGACATAAATATAGAAAACAGCTAGACTAATCTGGCTAAATGTCTATCTAACTCTAAGAGAAACACTAAGATCTAAGATCCTACTTACAGAGCAAAGGCAGAGTGCTGGTGAGTTGATGAGTTGAGGTTCAGACAAAATCCAAAATGCTCTACTTTCTTTCTGTCCTTAAATTTATAACACAGTACTGCTGAGTCATTTCAGATTACATCATTCTAAACAGTTCTGATTTAGTTTCCCAGACTCTCAGAACTTAAAATTTACATTTCATTTTGTAATCTGCGCCTGCAGGAAGCCACAGCAATAAAAGACATTTTACATGTAAAATCTAGTAATTAACACTTGTCCTAAGACAATAGAAAGAATTCCTTAGTCCAGACATCCTGTCTTCGAGCTTGAGATCGAACAGTCATACAATGTTTGACTTATCAGCTTTCTTCCAGCAGAGTGCACTGTGCTTACATTTTTTGAAGCTCAGTAAAACAAATAGTTTAATCATAACATATAATTTTCTTTACATTTGTAGAACAAGCTTGTGGATTACATTAATATTTACAATGACATAGAATTATTTAGAAAATTCTATCTAGCTAAGCTGCCAGCCTTCACAAAAGCCATTGAGATTTGGCAGATATACAAGCTTACAGAAAAGCATATAAGTTTGCTTTCAAATGAGAATAGATGTGGAAGGCACAGTGACAAAGCTCATGTTGATAGTATGCAGCACGTGGTTAAAAGAAACAGGTTCAAGCACATGGCAGCTACTGCAGGTCTTGTAACAGTCCTTGGGAAAACATGAGACTTTCCAGCAAATTCCAGAATATGCTCAGTAAAGCAAAAAGGGTTCATGGTTACCTCCATTTCTAATACCAACTATAAACCAACAAAGCTAGCTGCAGTACCAAATTTTATAGTCATCATAATTGTAATGGAAATCACAAACCCAAAAGAGAAAAGTGCTTAGCTTTTGGTCAGCAATGTCATTCTTGCAATAAGTGGAGTCATTTCAAAAAATATTGTAAATCAAATAAGGCACATTCCTTTATCAAAATAGGGCATTCCAAGAGGCAGGATGATTAATTAGAAAGCTGCAACACTACTTTTTTATGTTGATGGTGTCTCTATGCTTGGTGAAACAGTCAGTGCAGTAAATTTGTGGGCAACGAATTAAATATTTTGTACTGTTTGGATTAATGGGAGTCCAGTAGAGTTCAAAATAGATATGGGCTCAAAGTGCAATTTTATGTCTGCAGAAACATTTGCTTGAGAAAAAGCTGCAGAACAACTTGATTTGACAAAGTGTGCAAAGCTTATTACTTATGGTGGTGAAGAGATTCAAACTGAAGGCTCAGTAGTGCTTTCATGTTACTCTGCTGGGAACAGCTATGACTTGCAATTTTCCATAGTCAAGAGACACATGCAGTCATTATTAGGCCTCAGAAACAGTTTGACAATGAGACGGCTTTTACTTAATATAGAAGTTCACCAGAAAAGCCTGAATGAAAACAGTTCAAATTTTGCCCAAACTATTTTTTCTGCGTATGCTGATATTTTTGCAGACAAACTAGGCAAACTACTAGTCGCATACTCTATAAAGTTAGACTCAGAGGTCAGTCCAGTTATCAGACCGGCATAGAAATTCCCAGTAGCTATGCAGAGCAAAATTAAAGCCAAGCTAGATAAAATGGTGCAGTGGAGTAATTTGTCCAGTAAAAGAACCTACTGAATGGGTATCCTCCATGGTGGTAGCTCATAAGAAAAGTTCAGATGATATCAAAATATGTGTTCATAGGTTCATAGGTAGGTACTAGGCTATTGGTCCTAGGGCCTATATAAGCCTAGCCAAAAAGGTACCCTGGCTTTCGACACCCAAAAAATTTATTTTCCTGTGCCCCTGTTGAGCAGAGCCACAGAGGTGATCCCCAGGGTGAATTTCCTATTTCTCATCCAATCATCAAGATTTTTATTGAAGAGTGCTAATGAGAAGCTTTGTTTGATATAGATAGGTAGTTTGTTCCATAGTATAGGAAGTCTCTGGGACAGGAATCTATCCCTCCAGCATGTTCTGTTTATTGTGGTGACAAGGTTTAGGTCCCTAAAGTGTGTAGCTTGGAGGGATTGGGATTTCTTTAAGTGGAGCATGTCCAACAGCTATGGGTTTGACACAGCTTTGTATGTTAGGCAGAGATTGCCTCTGAGTAGGTGATATGCGACGGAGTAAAGCTTGAGTTTTTTGAGACAGTCTGCATAGGGCATCTGTTTGAAGCCGATAATTCTCTTTGTGAGGTATTTCTCTGGCCTTTCCAGTTGTAGATGTCTTGTGAGGTACATACCAAAAGGGGCATTATACTCTATAATGGGTCCAATGAGTGACGAGTAGAGGGGAAAAAATGACCTCTTTTTTTCCTGGATGAGAAACTTTTTGTGATGAGGTGTGCCATGTAGAAGGATTTCCTGACTAGTGTGGTGATGTGATTATCAAAGGAGAGACTGCTGTCCACCTGTGTCCCAAGATCTCTTATCACACTTTCAGTGTTAAGTAGACTACCACATTTATGGTTGCTCATGGGTGCAGAGTTTTTACCAAAGGGGATGACAATGCAGTTTTTGGCATTGAGCTTGAGGCCATGGCTTTGACACCAGGCATCTGTTTCAGTGAGGCCCTTTTGTAGGATGTCCACATCGTTAGGAGTTTTGATCATGGCTTCTAGTTTGCAGTCATCTGTGAACTTCATTAGCCAAAGACCTTCTGTGTTAGCCTGTACTTCAGAAAAGTAGATATCAAACAGGAGAGGACCCAGGACTGAACCCTGTGGTTCTCCACTTGTCACTGCTCTGAAGTCGGATTTGGAGTCTGCAACTTTCACAGTGTGGGTTCTATCAGTGAGCCAGTTGGCAACCCATCTTGTGACATATGGATTTGTACCTAGTTTAATGAGTTTATCTTTAATTCCAGAGTGGGGGATAGTGTCAAAAGCCTTGGCGAGATCTAGATAGGCTGTGTGAACCACCTTACCCTCGTCTACGGCTTTGGTGACTACTTCAAAGAAGTCTATCAGGTTTAGGAGACATGATCTGCCTTTTAGAAACCCAAACTGGGTGGGGTCCACAGTTTGGAGATTATCAATGTCTTTGTTTATAAGTTCTATGATGACACATTGCATGGCCTTGCAGACCAAGCTCATCAGGCTAATGGGGCGGTAGTTCCCAGGGTCCGTGGTGGCTCCCCCTTTGTGGAGTGGGATAACCGTCACTGTGCACCATTCAGTGGGTACAAAGCCTGGGATGAGGCTATGATTGAACATGGTGCTTAGGTGGGGTGCCAGTTCATTCTGTAGTCCGTGTAGTATGCAGCCTGGGATGTTGTCAGGTCTCATGAATACTGTGTTCTTGGCTTTGGAGAGTGTGTTTTTTACCTGTGCAGCCATGATTACAGGAACTTTGCATTCTTTCAGTATACAGATGGGCCCTTTAGGGGTGAGAGGGGGTAAAGTTAGCACTGAACCTATCTGCCAGGATGTTGGCAATATCAGTTGGTTCTGTATATTTACTGCCATCATGCTGTAACTCAGAGCAGTCTGAGTGTTGCCATTGAGATTCTTGACATAGCTATAGAATGCTTTGTGGTTGTCTTTAGAATCAGTGGTGATTTTCGTTTTCGTAATTAGCTTTGGAGGATTTTATAAGGGATCTTAGCTTCTTACTGAGGCTGACCAAGAGTTCCTCCAATCATGGGATTTTATTTTTTTTTGCAACAGTTTCTTTCTTCTGTTGTAGAGTTTGTTTATGACAGGGGACCACCAGATTGGCTTCCTTTTTATGGAGGATAGCATCTTGGTTCTGTTAGGGATAGCACGATCCATGCACTCGTGTAAGTGATTATGAAGTGTATTTATGTAGGATTCAGCAGTCGTACCTCTATTGTCCATCTGCATGTGTGTCGTGAAGTTTGCCACTTCTGATATAAGAAGAGTGAAGTTGTCCTTGAAGATATTTTTTACGGTGGTTTCCCTAATGGGGGGTGGGGGAGGGATGTGGATGTCTAGGGTGATTAGCTTGTGGTCGGATCTGACCAATGAGGAATTAACCTCTGGTGTGGAACACTGGTCACCATGGTTGTAATGACTAGGTCTAGGATATTGCTGCCCCTGATGGGAGTGTGGTTAAGTTGATCCAAGGCACAGGAATTTATGAATTTCAGAAAATGGTGAGGAAAAGAGTTGGTACATGAGTAGTTTTCCCAGTTAATGGTGGGGTAGTTGAAATCGCCCATTATTAGGATTTTGGGTTATACCCTAATATTTTCCAGTGTAGCAAGAAACAAGGAGTGGGAATCCTGGGGCATGGCGGGGGATCTGTAGCAAGTTACAATTTGGATTGCAGTCTTGCCCATAGTTAGTTGCACTTGGATAATCTTGGATGCATTATGCTGATCAACTAGCCTGGAGGTGTGGATATCCTTAACAAATATGGACACGCCTCCACTTTTATTGTTTAGTGTTGATTTAAGAGTTTTGAACAAAGCATTAAAAATACCTCATCATCCTATGCACACAGTTAAAGAGGTTGCCACCTTCATGCCAAACGCACTGTTTTTTCTGTCTTAGATGCAAATATTATATATATTTAATCAAATGTCTCAGCACAAAATTGGGATGAAAGTGCTTATCTATTAGCTTTTGATGTTTTTGACTGGTTTATTTGTCAGATTGGTTTTGCTTGGTTTTAGTTTTGTATATTTTCCTTGGTGGTGTCTTTGTGGGATGTATTTGAAGAATGCACATGAAATTGCTGATTGTCAGGAAAGGAACCTTACTATGCTTGTTGGTATCTTCTCCTAATGTTGCAGGAACAGTATCCATTATCTGTTTCCTAGAGCACATAGTTCCAGGTGATGGGCAATAATGTTGTTGCTATTGATTTGGAGAACTCTCCCAAGTGGTTGAAAACTCTATCAGTGGATTTGTTGATAATTTTGTGAAATCCCTTAATGGTTGTTTCTATCCACATGTGATAACCTGCTTAGGTGGTTGAAAACTCTTGTTGATGCACTTGGTGATGTTCGTAGGAAATCCCTTAGTGAAATTGCTGCCTATATGTTTGGGAAGGACAAGGCCTTTTATTCACTGATTGTTTTGAAATCTGATAAGACTGATTTAATTAATGGGTGTATTTCATATTAATCAATATCCGATGTCAATTTAAAGTTGATGTACTCTAACAGTCTCTAACGGATAGCCTCATTCATGTTGTATTGGTGGTGTGAAGCGGAGGCGAGATGGCTTGCATGGTAATATTGTAAAAATATTGGTAATGTACTGACAATTTTGAACAACAATGAGGCTTCTAATCATGGCATGTGCTTTAGTATCCAATGTTTACACAACACTGTAGCATTAGGTGATATACAAGTTGCTACCATTAAAACTAATACTTCTTACTCATCTTTAGATGATAAAATCAAGCATTTTGAAATATTGCTTATGCATTTTTGAAGCCTGCAGTGGACAATTTGTTTTTGAATGATTTTATACAAAATAGGAGGGTATCAAAGCATTTAAGGATTTGTAAATAATAGTGTTTCAGATGGCTCTATATTTCATTTTGAACGTTTGGAGTTTTTTTGACCATATAGGATTGGAGTTTACAGATTTGAATACAAAGGACAGTAAAAGGGCATTAAATAAATTAGAAGTTGATATTATTAAGTTACGTGATGAGATACTGGCAGATTTGCTTTTTTACCAATATGTTACGCTGTTTTGTGACATATTTGATAGGGTGGAAAAAATGGGAAATAATATGGGCTAGGAAAAAGAGAAAATTGAACAGGGGTTGAACTGCTTATGAGAAAAAAAGGTGTATTCTGTGCCTATGCTCAAAAGTAAAATAAATTAAACAAAATGAGTTTAACTTCCAGGTACATACTTTTGATTCATGACATTGAGACTTACTGTAGTAATAATAATCAATATGATTTAGTTTTTTTTGGCCCCCAACCCGAGATCACCATCCTCCACCTGAACAAGTTATCCCAAGATGGTCTTCAAGGTTACAGGTGCAGTTGTATATACCTGATTTACTTTTCTGACCAGGTTGCCTACGGCAGTATCAGAAGTGGCAGAAAAAAGGGGGCAGTGGAGGAGGGGGAAGAGGAAGGGGCAAGTGTATTGGTCCATTGCGGTCACTAATAAGAAACCAGTGAGAGTAATTATGTTGGATGCTTTTTTTTTCTTTAATAATAACATTTCATTAAACACAATCATGAATCCACTGTGCACAGGTGATTGATTGATAATTATATCAGTTCTTTAGACAAGGTTGTCCACAGCATTGTTGGATTTAAAATATACAATTTCAGTGATTTATCAATTACCAATTATGTTGTTAATGTTTTTTTTTTTTTTTTAAAAGGATTTACTTTTGTGCCAGCTAAGGATTTTGACTTGATTGACAGTCTTTTAAAAATTAAATTGTTTTCTAGGAAAATGAATTTTTGCATTCTTATGGGGGATGCTAAGTTTGATAACACTATGTTACACAAGAAAAATACATATATTCCCCCATTCCAACCATCTTTAATGTTATTTGAAAAATTACACGACTATGACATAAAACATTTGGATGAAAAAAAGAAGAAGGAGAGGGAGTATTATAATCTTACTGAACATGAATTCTTGCATTTGAACACATTATCATATGGTCCTAGTATTAGAATTATGAAGCTTGATAAAGGTGGGGGGGGGGGGGTTGAACATTATGAATACCATTTTGCATAATCTGAATTTTATCAATATCGCCATGATCTTCAGTTTTTTGAGTTTATTACTGAAAATCAGATTAACATAGCATATCACAAAATTGATCTGTTGTTTGAGGGGATCATAGGATCACAGGATCATAGGAGGTTACTAGGCTATCAACCCAGAGGTCTTTTCAAGCTTAGCCGTTTCATCACAATGTAATACCATATATATACCCTAGTTAATACCCAGGATTGAATTTAGTAGTGACTACCCATATCCACGAGAGTTGTGGGCACTATCACAAGTATGGATTTACTGTGCCCCATCTACTCATCCAGATTCCTTTTAAACAGTGTCATTAAGCTGCTCTGCTTTACATGAACTAGCAGCCTAATCCAAAGGCACAGCAGTCACTGGGAGACAAATCTGTCCCTCCAGCACATCTTCTTCAAGTTACAGGCCATATTTAGGTCCCTGGAACAAGTAGCTCTAGTCCTGTTTAATTTATGGATGTGCAACAAATTTATTAGGTTTGGATCAGAGATTGCTGTGCAACCCAGGCATAAGTCTTCCCTAAGTAGTCTATACTATACAGAGTATAGTAACAGGGTCTGTTTGTCCTTTATATCCAGAGGTTAGTAAGTATTTAACAGTGCACAAGCCCACAATTCCTGTATTTTTGGCATTCCAAAGATCCATAAAAATGAACTAGATTTCCCTCTTAGACCTATTGTTTCCACTGGAAGGTCCAAAACCAAACCACTTGCAAAATTGGTGGATAACAAATTTAAACATTTTTATGATAAAGTTTATGTGTTAAAAGATTCTCATCATTGTTTGAAGAGAATAGCAGCCACTGAGTTTTTTTGAAACTGTTATGTTTGTGACCATTGATGCAAAGGGCCTATTCCTGGCCATACCCCATATGCAAGGCCTTGAATGGTTTGAGAGGCTGTGGTTATGGGACTGAACTTTACAAATCAGGACATCAACATTATTGTGGAAATTATGGAGATGGTTCTTTTCAAGAACTTTGTATTTTTTGACACTGAATGCTTTAAACAGAACAAAGGTGTAGCTCTGGGGGCTGCATCTGCACCTGTTTTTACTAATATTATTCTGTGGTTTTGTGTACAGCAGTTGATTGTTCAAGCTAGATTTTGGCAACACATTTTATTGTATCATAGGTTTTTGAATGATATTTTGATTTTTTTCTTTTTGGAAAGGAGGGGTCAAAGTCTTTACTATCTTTATTATATTAATGAAACAGTATACTTTTTAAAATTCTTTAATGATATTGACAAAGAGAATGTGAACTACTTGGATATAAACTCTATAAGACTTATGTGGACATATTTAGGTCCTTTATGACTCTACTATCCATCATAAACCCACCTTTTCCAATTCTTGTTTATATTTTACCAGTCATGACCCTTATTAACAAAAAAGGAATTTGGTCAAAGGCCAATTTGTTATTTTATCCAGATTAGCCTCTGAAGACAGGTTCACTTTAGGACCTTGAAAGTTTAATAGCTCGAATACATATGGATCGAACCATATGCATCGAACTATTAAACAATTGAAGTCCAAAAAAAAATACACAAAAAAAAATTTAAACTAGAGTAGGCAGGTGGGCAAGCCCCCCCCCCGCACCCCCCACACCCCCGGTACTTAAATATACCAACTCAACTGCATTAAAGTAAATGGAAATCTCCACCAATGGGGATTTTTCGTTTACATTTTCGATGTTTTGTGCTTTCGGTGTATTCGTGTCGAGAATATCGTATTTGATATTCTTGGACTTCGAGCACATAAAGTAGACCCTCTGAAGTCTATATTTATACAGTTGAAGCTGACAGGCTGAGTAAAAACAGCAACTGATGGCAAAACCAAAATAAACAGCAAACGAGAGGCTCCCAGTACACTCCAACACTACGTAATTTATTATAGTTAGCGCTTTCGCTGGGGTTGATACTCCAGCTTCTTCAGACTTTTTAGTCTGAAGAAGCTGGAGTATCAACCCCAGCGAAAGCACTAACTATAATAAATGACGTAGTGTTGGAGTGTACTGGGAGCCTCTCATTTGTTGTTTACTGACAGGCTGAGTAATATGTTTTTAGGAGGGGCTATCCTGATCAGTTAGTTTCTAAGGTCAGGGATACTGTCTGGAAGGGGAGAACTAACAAGTATGTTCCTATTCCAAAAGAGCTCACTATGGTTTTTAACATGACCAATCACACCGGGATGAGTAAGTTTGATTAAGCAATAGTTTTGGCTAATTCCAGCCATAGTGAGCAAGTTAAGCAGCGCATTATGAAAAATTGGAATATAGTGATGAACTCCTTTGATGTTACTGAGGGGAAACTCACGGTTCCCAAGTTGGTTTAAAAAATATTGTTGAAAAATTAATTTGTACCAATAACCAATATGGCATGGTAAAATGTGGATGCTGGCCTCAGTGCGGATGTATTTATGATAGCAAATTATTACAGTTCAAACCTACTCTAAGAGCTCAAGTGTTTTTTATATTGCATAATGCATGTCTTATGACTGTTTTTTTATGTGGGAAAGACTGAGACAGCTAACGGTTAAGCTCTATGAACATTATTATGCTATCAAAACTAAGGATGACACCAATGCTTTTCATAAATGTGCTATTGTAAGTAAAATGTATATATTTTATTGTTTTATATATTGGAAAGAGTACCTACCCCATAGAGGGAAGGATGTTGGGGAACAACTATTAAAACCAAGGAACTTTGTTGGCAAATCAGATTAAATGGAGTAGAGACCCAGGCTTAAATGATAGGGTCAGGTTGAATGGACTATTCCAATTTAGAGAATGGATTATTTCAACTTAGATAAGTTATTTCATTTTATTCTATGCATTTTTTTTATTTTTGCATTGCCTGTCAGATTTTAAGAGCTTTCATGCAGGAAGTTTGTTAACTATTACTTACCTGTTTACATATATTTTTATAAAATGTATTATTTTTATACAATCATGCAATAATTATCTGTTTTAATATATATTTTTTATACATTGCAATCCTTATATGTATTATACTTGAAACATGATGTCTTACTCTTTCAGAGTTACAAATTCAATCTATTATCTAGACATAATGCTGTGATTTCAAGAATCAAATGTATTCATGTCTAGATGAATACGTGTAAATATCTACCTCATATCTTTGATTAGGAGACGATCACTTCACACTTGTAGGAGACCATTTTCACTAAATCATGCCTTCTTTTAAACAATAATAGTAATTAATAATCATGTATAACAAAAGGGATGCAAAAGATGGCTTGCAGTAAAAAGGTGGCCTTGTTTATCTCAAATGATGGTTCTGCATAAAACTCTTTCAGAAAAAGCCTAAATATGTGTATCGTCAAATGCTCAGTAGCATCTCCTTACCACCAAGAGTTAGTCTACAAGATGTTTTTTTTATATTTTTACCCTTTCTCTCTCTCTCTGACAATTACTGTTCCTAATCTTTGAAGTAGTTGGTTGTGTCTATACCTATGCTGACCAGTTCTACCTCAATGGACCTCTGCAATTTTTCATGGTCTTTATTTGATAAAGTAATCTTTTAGCAGGAGCTTTATGATTCCCTGAGGTAACAACTTTTCTGACTGCTACATATTGATTTCCTATAGAGATTTTTGACTAATAAGAGCTATCTCTACAACAGCTATCTGCATCTAACTCAAACAAACAGCATGTTCCTCATTTGTCCCCCAGTATCTATTAACTTTTTTCAGACAGTTAAGAAAATATGGCTGTTTAGAGTCAATGTAGTGAGGGTAAACAGTACAATGTAAAGATAACCATTCTCTAGGTAATACTAGGATCTACAAGGCAGATCAGTCCAAGAACTATTAAGGCCGTGCTAATAGTCCCTCATGTGACACTGCCTTCCTCCAGGAGGTAAATACAAGACAGGATTGTGGTGAATTTGTCGCAACCCCTTCTAGTTATAAAGTTTCTCCTTAAACAATTGAGGGTCCCACTCTGTTTAATATGAATTGGTAGTTTATTCCAGAGATGTGGTATGAGCTGGGAGATGGCTCTGCCATTGTAATATGTCCTGCCTGTCTGATGATGAAGATTTGAATCCCTAGTACAAGTGCTTGAGGAAATGTTAGTTTAGTGAAGGAGTAGGAGATCAAGGGGGGAAGGGCCCTAGAAACAAAACATAAATCATTGCCAGGGAGCCTACAAACCACATAGTTTAGGGATAGGGTTTCAAGCCTGATCTAGTAGCTAAGAGTCTTCATGAATGTTATCTTTTAAGTTAGGAACCTATGCTGTCTTTCAGGATCTGTAATGTACTTGGTCAGATGTATGAAAAGGGACATTTACTCAATAATTGGTCTACCGAGGGCTGACTAAAGAGGAAAGACAAATTCCTTTGATTAAAATGAGATCCCATTAGACATTACTTAGGCTAGATAGAATGGTTTTCTGACTACTGCTATGACATGGTGGTCAAAAGACACCTGTATTTACTATTTTACTAGTCACCAGCCTTGCATTGCATGACATCAGCCTACACAAACTATCAGAACCTAAGCATTCATATGTAGCACCCTGGCAGTAGATGTTTCATGAAATAGAATCAACACTAGCAACACCCCCTTATGTTTCTGCATGAAAGCTGATGACTACAATACCTCAGCACCTCAATGTATGATGTTGTTTATGGTCTGTCCCTTCACTGGCCTAAAATTACTGCTCCTCTTCTTAGAAATTCTCAAACACCTTAACATCATTGCAAATAGAGCTAATATTAATTAGGATTAAGCAAGAATAGGCAATCCAGGAAAATTGTACAGTTCTAAATCACTTTGCAAAATAAATCTAATAAAAATTTTCTAGGCAAAGGTAGTGGTAAAGTAAAAAGACCTAAAGCAAGCATTTGCATAAATGTGACTATTAGCTGTTGTCTCATATTCCGCAAATCAGACTAACAGAGGACTGACATGAAATACAGTGTGAGTTATAAACTCAAAATTAAAACTTTATCATGCATGTAAAGGCAAAAATATAGAAATTTAGCTCACAGATTTCCTTTCAAGAATCCATTAACAAAAGCAAATTACTGACTATCTTACTACCTCCAACGTAAACTGGCAAACGACTATAATAGATACACTCTCTATACTTTAGAGCCATATTAATTTCTGCAGCCCACCTTAATGCAAAGTCACATAATCATAAAGTATTATAATACTATAGAAAATCATAACTACATTACTTCTCTTCAGTTTATAGGTGGGTACCTTATCAATAACAATACCTCATAACTACTACCTCACTCTCTGCAAAAATAATGGATCCTTGACAGGCTTTTTTGAAAAAATAAAATGAGAATCAGACAGAACAGTAGCAAATTGCTAAATTCACTTTTACGTGTTTCAAGTATTTTTGCAGTATACTTCCCCCTGAATCCCCAAAGTGAGATGACCTGTGCATTTCACATTCCTGCTACTTACATATACGGACTCATTGGTGTATCATAGAGTAGGGAGTGATACTCTTATATAAGGATTAGTATATACTCCCTAACTCACATATACAGTTCCACAGTTCCAATATTCTTGAATATTCAACGTTCACCATCTTGGACTACAGTATATAGTTCTCAATCTATTTAACTTTAAACATAAATATCTTATTTCATTAATAAAAGCTTAAGCTTGTGCTTTTTTTTTTTTTTTTTACATGAGTCTAAACATGAATTAAGTTCAGTTAAACATCAATTGAGTGGTACATTATTTGGATACTTGAAAATATTATGCATGGCTATTTATCCAGAAAAAGATCATAAAAATTACTTCTGCCAGCTTGGTGGTCTTGGCCTGCGCTGCTTAGTTTATCAAGCCCAATACTCTGTAAGATGTTATAAATGGCTCAGACCACTTTAGTCCATACTGCTATAAATGCTTACAGAATAAGTAATTATAGCATTGTAAATTTAGTACTATCAGAATTAGTAACTAGAAATGTGAAATGAGCTTTTATCCCAGCTCAATTCCTGTGTAACTGTTTATTGCTGTAATACTAGGAAACTATAAGAACCCTAACAAGATTATTCTAGTATTAATTAAGAAATGTTTGAAGCGTGAGCAGTAACTAGATTTACATACAAACTAGATATTTTTGAAAGAAGCACAGCAGGAGATTATGGGAAGATAAACTTCTAAATGGCTGGAGAGAGGAGTATCCTAAACATCGGAATGCATCCCTGCAGAAAACTGGTGGTAGAATTGTGAGGTATATTAGTAAAATGGGTCACAAAGCTAATAACTTTAAACCATTTTAAAGGGGTCCAATTAAGATAATTGCAGAGCTAAGCACAGAAGGCTTCTTTTAACTGATAGTAAAAATGGTCTAATAAAATATATTAATTAGAGTGGAGCACTGAGGCCATGAGAGGTGAACCACTTTAGTAAATAAAGAAAAAGTGTATACCTTTATAACTTTTTGTCAGGCAGAGCTGAGCCATTGTGTAAGAAAGCAGTCAATCAGGGTATACATGTTTTCCTTTGGTGGTAATACCTATACTAGAAATCATTTTGTATAATTAGTTGGAAATACCATTCAAAATTATTCATGGCCTTCTTTATAGAGCTACCATATCCAAAGGCCAGGCTGCCTGCTGGGATTATTACTGATGATGCACAGCTATGTAAACAGGATCATGTGCATACAGTGTTGTAGTTACTGTGATGCAGTGTAACTGACACTGTCTGGTTTGGCTTTGAATCGAACATCACCACTTCAGAGCATGTTGCCATTATAAGTACATAATGAGATATGGCGCAGAAATGGTTTTCTATCATAATTAGGAATTGTACAATATTTATTGTTTAAAAGATTGACTACTTATGTCAATTTTAGGAAGTTTGTGTCTACCAAATGTTGAACATGATAACACGGCAATCGATATTTGCACTCCCTAACTTCTGGTTTCAAATGCCTGTGTTTCCTTTTATTTTTTGTTGTTGTGCCCATGGGGGTGGGGGGCTTTTTGTTTGAGTGCATTTGGGCGATCAGGCAGTCTACACGTTTTGCTATTGTTCTAAATAAATATACAAAAATGCTCAAGAATGAAGTATCAGTACTTCTGGCATCTTCTAATGACGTCAGATATGTCCATAGTACTACTGCAATACACCAATTCACTTTTCCAGATTGCTATATTCCTGTGTCATTAATATAGGGGACTTCTAAGGTCTGTGTGTGTTTTTTTCTTTAAAATGTAGCACATTTAGAAGACAATAAAGTTCTTAAGTCAATGGAGCTGGTGAGGGCATGTAGATACATGTGCTCTTAATTTGGGAAGGAAAGGAACTACGTTATCATCACTTAATATAAAGTAAAGGTGACCTAATGGTTAAAGTGTTTACCTTACAAACACAGGGTGCAGGGTTTGAGTCTCACAAGGGATAATTGGCTAGGCTTAAAATGGCTCGCAAGGGCAGTTAGCTTAGTACTAACCTATGAAAACGTTTGCTCTTCAGATTTAATACGTATCTACAATACATACAATAAGTCTTAAGCAAGGAAGAATTTGCAGGACAAAGGTATCTGTGTTTATTGACAAGATGGTCGAAGTGCTAGTAGCGTCAAAGGAGGTTTGGAAAGGTTGTGAAAGGAAGACAGGAGGTGTAGCACTTTGCGACTTTTTCTGTTTCCCTTTAAGCTATCAATCATGTGGACACAATACAGCCTCAGGGAATTGTGAGAACTCTGAAGACAAACAGAACATCTGCAGCAATCTTAATTTAAAGACGAATTACACTCACCTTTTGTACTAAAATTTGTATTGTATAGAATTTTCTCAAACACAGCAGTTATTAAATTATTAATTTGTAGAAGGTCATAGCAAACTGAGGTGGAAGGCAAAGTTAAGAGACAGAGCCAAATCTCAGCTTCCTGACAATATCCAAAATAGATTTTTTTTATTGTATTTCACATATTAAAGATTTGGAAGAATCATGAATTTGAGCTGTTATGCAGGTGTTTTTTTTTTTTTTTTTTGTTTGAGCAGTAGCCACACTGTAATGAATCTGACGGTGGGTGCGCATATACTTGTGTCTGATTATAATTTTTATTGGGTAGGAATATGAATTGCTGCAAAGTGTTTTGCTAAATCAGCAAAAAAAAAAATGTTCTGCATTTTCAAAATATTTACAGAACTCCTGCCCACTTCTGGTTTGTTATCAAATAAGGCTCACTTGTGTGACAGCTAATGACACATGCTTACCATTCTTTTTGGCTCTGCCCCTCCCCCCCCCACCCCGGCACCATGAGTAATAGGTCTTTCTATATCTGCTGTATCATGATGCCTTCTAAATAAACATGACCACAGGTCACTTTAGTCAAGGAAATGGGTGTTGTAATGATATCTTTCTTTCTGCAACACAATGCTACATCAACGTCATTGTGCTGTTTCATTTCCTTTAGAATGACATGATTAAGCTCAGACTTTGCAATAAAATAATGTCTGAGAATATCATAAGCAGAAGGAAGGGATCTGAAAAGCAAACTAAAAGAGATCCACACTTGTTCTTTGAATTGATAAGCAAATGCATGTGAGATCTTTAAATTTAGTAAAATATAAATTAAATTCTGACAAGTCATGCTTGTCTAATATTTTAGTAATTCGGGGGGGAAATGGACATGAAAATTATTCTTTACAAACATGGAAGAATGCAGCATTCATTAAAGAACATTATTTTATAGGTCGTTTTCTGAAAATGTCTAGAGGTGAAACCAGTAAACTGTTAAATTCTTTTTGGTATGATTTAATGACACATCATCCATAGCAGATAGGGTTGATACCTATCTATGGAGTGAATTAGTTTTAGGCCACATGTAGCCATGAATCCACTTTTTCCTTCAACTGACAATGGTATTCTGACAGCTACAGAACAGAGCAAATAATTCCATGAATAAATCAACCTGTCACATTGCTGTTTGAAAGAATTTCCTTCATTCAGTGATTTATTTTTTGAAGTCTCATAACAAACAGATCTAGACTGGTATATTAGAAGGCTACATACTGGAGTGATTGACAGAAGTCCCCAGGGTCATTGGCTAATAGACTGATTGCCAGAGAACACAGGCAATACAAAGTCTGACTTTATATACCATTTCTAAAAAAAAAAAAAAAAAAATATATATATATATATATATATATATATATATATATATATATATAGTGTGTCTTAATTGTTAGAAGTATAACAAAGAAGCCTAGGAAATATATCAATGTAGTAACATGTTAATGCTCTGCTCAGTGCTGGCTGAACTGTTTCAGCAGCTGTTGCTGCCGTAAAATAAGAATAATATTTATTATGTTATTTGTATGAAGTATACTATATCTGCCTAACAAGCATATTGCACTAATCATGCTTTATATATTCTATAACTATTTACAGTTGTCAAAAATATAAGCTCACATAAATGCACATTGACTTGCCTGTTATAAGAAATTAAATCAGGTGTTAAAGCAGGTATATTTCTCTAGAGGCAGTCACCTTAGGTGAGTGAGAATTAATGCACAGTCTAACAAGGAGTTCCTTTCCATTGTATAACACTTTTGGTTTTCTCCTGTGTATGTTATGGGAGGCACTCTACCCAATATGATTGAAGCCATTATAAATTATTATCAGCCTGATCTACATAATTATATATCTTGTTAATTACACTTCTAAAAGAGGTAATGACTCAGTAAGGGGTTCCTTCTTAATATTAGCTTCATTTGGTCTTACTGAAATGCATGCTCACTCTGTGTAATCATTGCCAGACTGGCAGCAAAAAAAAAAAAAAAATTTTCGAGGACTTGTTTTAGCAACAAGTATTTATTTACTTTTTTTATAAAAATATATACATAATATATCTTTTTTAATGTTAGAGAATTTTCTAGAACACTTAGCATGCTTTGAAAATATGATAATAAGTAATTGCAGCTTCAAATAGCAATTCATTTTATGCAAGAGATGCTATGGTGCAGCTAATATTTCAAAATGTTTAACATTAATATCTTCCATCAGTATTGGTTATAAATTTATGCTACTCCCAAACAAAAGCATGACTTGTTAGAAAAACTGAAGGTGAAAGGTAAACAAACTAGAAGGCATGCCAAGGCTGATCAGACATTGATAAAATCAAATGAAATTGTTGGATATGTATCTGAAGACTGACCAGTGAGAATCAAGACACTGTCATATGGTTTGAATTAAAAGATGGTCACTCTCAACTAGGAAGAATTATGCCGCTATGGAGACAATGCTGGGGGGGGGCACCTCATTACCTTCCTAGAAGGGAGACTGGAAGTTGAGATGAGGAATGGGATCAGTTACATTTTTGGATGTATTAATTATGAGGAATGAGGATCATACCTTAGCGACACAGGTATATTGTTAGTACCCCCAGTAAAATTCCCTTCTCCATGCCTCCAGCTATCATCCACCCCACATCTGCAGGAACATACCTAAGTCCCAGTTTCTCAGAATCAAGCGTATTTGTTCGGAGGATAATACCTATGAACATTATAGGCAGGACCTTATATCTAGATTTAAGGATAGGGTTTATGCTATGGGGCATGTCCTAAGTGCTAGCAATTCTGTCTCCACTATAGATAGGCATGACACTTTACAATACAAACAAAAATTAGTGAATAATCAAGCAGTCACTTGTCTAGTGACCACCTATGGCAGAAATACGGATCTTTTACTTAATAGCATGCAGAGACATTGGAATATATTACAGGCTGATGAATAATTTTCTATGATTTTGGATGACAGGTGTCTGTTCTCATTTCATAAGGGGAGGAATACTGGTTCCCATCTGAGCCTCTATAAGCACAATCTCAGAGGCTCTGATAATCTTAGTCAAAGAATGTTGACTGGGGACCCTCTAGTAGGTTGTGTACCATGTGGCCATTGTACTCATTGTAAGAATGTTAGCAAAACAAATGACTTTACTAGTCACAACACAGACAATATTTTCAATATTCATTTTTTTTGCTAACTGTGGGTCTGATTGGGTGGTTTACTTAGCTACTTACACCTGCTCTGCATTCTGTGTCGGTCAGACCTCTAGACCTTTAAGTATCTGTATTTCTGAACATCTAAGTGAAATCAGGAATAAAAAAAACTACCAATGCCTTATTTAAACATACTAATAAACACCCTAGTGCTTCTTTTAAATTCACAGTTATAGATAAAATCTTGGGCAATAGGGCTACTAAAGCAGGTTGGCATAGCCTTTTAAATTTGAAAGAAAAGAAATGGATTGTTAAATTGGGTGCATTATTTTCACCTGGATTAAATGAAAATTTGTGAGGAACCAATGGTTGTTGGATATGCATTCGCATGAATAGTATTTAAATGTGTCTAACATTACTTACTTTTTACACTGAGGAAGGCTAAGTAATAGTGTTAGCCAAAACCAGTCTGTTGCCTTTGACTACCTATGTTTTTTATAGGAGTCTAATAAACCCACAGTTTTGCCATTGTCTGCTGGCTTCGTTTTTTTGTGTTATGATCATGAGTGATCAAATGCATGGGTAAATCCTGTAGTACTCACACACAGAAGAGGATTATTGCTATTATACAATGATAGTATAGCAGAAAAAAAATCTTAACTTTTCAAAATAATGTCCTTGTTTAAAAGGACTTTAATGCTCTTCTTCCAGTTTCTGGTAGTCTGGGACACCCACAAATATATTGAGTTTATCTGTACCTGCCAAATGGTGGCACAATATGTTGCTGTGTCTTCTTTCCCTCCTAGAGTAGATTTCCTCTTGAGTGATATTTTTGGTGTGTTCTTTATAAAAGATGTTTTCCCGGCAAATCATTGACTTAACTCTCTAAATATGACTGAGATTTGTGTTTCTCAAAAAGAAAAGGCTGTGTGCTGTGGAGATGAATGTAGTGGTGCTGACAACATGGGCATCCAAGAGGCTTTTTAATATATTAAATGAAGGTATTCATTTAATAAATATTAAATTAATAATAATGTTTCTCCAGAGAAGATGACATGGTATCTGTAACTATTTATTTTAATAGTTACAGATAACTTGACTTGAATTTGTTTTTACTGCTTTCTGGAAAAGAGGCTATGGCAGCTGCTTCCTGGAGTTGTTTTCTAGATGGTTTGAAATGATAGTTACATGCATGGCATTCAGTGACAGAAATACTCAGTTCTATACTAGAAAATAAGAAATTTTATGAGTGACAGGGCAAAAATATGAGGAATATTAGGGGCCTCTCACAAATCTCTAAACATTTAAGAGTTGGTTTCTCTAGCAGTTTAATTTCTCCAAGTCCTTGGGGTTTCTAATACCATGACAGGAATGGACCCCATTCCTGCATCAGGGTATAATTAAAGTTCATGAAATTAAGATGTGTTTCAATCTTTGATATTAGCCAAAAGTGTTCTTTGCATTACCCGCAATGTATCCAGAACTGGAACTGTCTGGGTATCTTTCTTTCAAATTACTCACAGTTCTGCCAGCATATCCTGATATTTTGTGACTTTGAGTCTCTCTGCCTGCAAGACACTGTAATCACTAGGTGCAGACATTTCAATGATCACTGCTATCTTTTTCATAGACTAATATATCTGACTTTTTCAAGTCTACTTTTTGAACTGTTGGTAATGGGTGATCCCATGTGATGTACACTTCATCATGCTCTATAATGCTTTGTGGTCTTTGTTGTTCATGTTTGCAATACTTCTCACCTACTTTTATATTGTACTGTTTGCACAATCCCCAGTCCAATAGTTCTGCCACATTATTGTGCCTTTCAGTGTACAGACCCTCTGCCGTGAGTGTATCACACTTAGTAACAAGATGTGTGACTGCTACCAATTATTTTTTACAGAATCTTCATTTGTTTGTTTCTCCTACATGGTCAACGGACTTTGTAAACTAACATGTGCATAGTCCACTATCCTGAGATGCCATTATCAACCTTTTATATTTTGGTTTTAACTCACCGCTTCATTACCATTCCTGCATCAAATCCATAACATGAGCTTCTTCCAGGAGATCTCCACACTTGTCACAATATTTAAGGCTTTTCCACATTTCTTTCCTTCTCAACTGATCCTCATCCTTATATTTTTAGTTGTTGTTGCTTGACACATTCAGTTGATGTCTGATTTTTGTCTTCTTCTGGTTTGTTTGATTGCCATTCCAGCTTGAGATCAAAATGCTTCTACTAAAGTAATCAGAGAGGTCATCTTTAACATCCTCACATTTTAAAACTTTTTCTATTTTTGGATCTTATGAAGTCAGTAAATATGTATGCAGTCCCATGACTGTAAATGTACACATGTAATCAAGGAGGCCCATACCTCTTTTAGAGTATGAAATATGTAATCTTGGTATACACTATTTATATATATCATTTAATGAGTATAAAGGATTTTTCTTGTTTTCCTGTCCATCGGATCCAATACCCTTTGGGGCCAATCACATCAAAACTGTAAGTCAAAACAGAATGAGCAAAGTGGTTTATAGACTGGATTTGTTGCTAGATGTCAAGGATCTTTTAAATATTAGTTTCAGTGTTCTGAAGTATTCCCTGCTGATTTTTACTGGCATTGTATTGCCAATCCTTCATCAGTTCCCAAATATTTATATACTCCCTCCTGCTCAAGTTCCTTTACATCACATTCCTGTCCCAAATTGGTATTTTCTTGGTACTGCAACTTTCCTGCTTTAAAAATTGCTTTTGCACATTTATAAAGACCAAATGACATCCTTATATCATCTGAGAAAGTTTCAACCACTTACAGTTGTGCTTTCAGCTCCATATCTGATGAACTTAACAAGAAGAAGAAGAAGAAGAAGATCTGATGAACTTAACAGATTAGATTTTGGTTACAATTTGGCTCCCAGACAACAGTCTTACTTAAAGACTTTTCATCTACTTTTTCTGGATGGTTTAAGTCATAAACCATCCATAAAAAAGTAGATAAGAACTCTTTAAGTAAGGTTGTTGTCTGGGAACCATATTGTAACCAAAACCTAATCTGTTAAGTAAACAGCTGAATGGGTAAAGGACAAGGCAAACCAATAACAGTTAAACCCTGTAATATCCCTCTTTTAATCTTTATTCCTGGAATAATAATTTGTGCATTGCTATGGCTTAACTGCAAAGTAGTTTGCTGCTGTTTCATGGTCACTCTAATGTAGTTGCTCGATGTAGGATGTATATTATAAATCTGTAAGCACTCCTTTATCCATGAATGTGAGATGCTGTAAAATGTTTTTTAATCCTATCCATGCCATATGTAGATTCTTCCCTTCTCTGTTATGGCTGTATGTAGCAACAAATTATCCTTTACTACATATTACGTTCTATTGTTTCCTTTTTGCTCTATTGCCATGATTAAGCTTTCTTCTAAATGACTATAAATTCTGCCTGCATCAATTCCAGTATATAGTTTGCAAATTGTTGGAAGGCAAGTCCTTGGTCTATAATTTTTAAGATGGCTTATAGGTCCACTCTTAAGGAGGAGTAGAATTGTTCCTATTTTTAACCAGGTTGGTGTCTGTTCAATATATGAATGTAAGTAATTCTTGCTCAAGGATAAATCTTTCTGTAAAGACATTAATTCTTTTAGCCAGAAGTTTGGTACTGCATCTGGGCATTGTGTTTTCCAGTTAAGAGTTTTTCTTAATTTTGTTTCAGTTTCTCTGGTCATTACTTCATCCCAGTTCATATCCTGTACATTTAAACTCTTTACTGTTTCTTTTATTTTTTTCTGTCCATTCAGCATATTTGCTATACTCCATGGAGGCTTCATAAATATTTTTCCAAAATGTGCCTATTTCTTCTTCTTTTTTTTGTGATGTTTCCATTCATTTTGCTTTCTTTCTTTCTTTCTCAGTTCTCTATAAACTTTTTGGGTCATAAATGAACTGCTTATTTTGTATTTTTCCTTTATATTTATCTGCACATCTTCTAAGTTTTTCTGCCTATGCTGATGTCTTTAGTTTATTATTGACAATACTGTACAATAGATCCTGGTCTGTTCTAATACCATCATTGATTTATCACATCTATCATTCTAAGAATTTTTGTTGATTTGTTCCCTCTTTTTTATTCTTTTAAACATGGCACTTCATGTTTTAATTGCTTTACAGGTTTCTCTGTTTGATGCTTCCATAATGGCATTTTATTTCATCCTTTCCTTTCCCTTTTTGCTCTTTATTTTTTGTAAGACTGCATTTGTTATTAATTTAGCTGTATGATGGTATATCCTATTTACTTATGAGATATCACATGAATTTCTGTTAATATTCTTGAGTACTGTGTTCATCTGTTTTATCAGACTTCCAGCATTTTGGGTCTGGTCTAATTTAGTTTCTGTAATCTGTTTTTCTATGTATCTTTATATCTCTGTCCATCTCTATTAAATCAAACAACTTTTCCATTAGATTATTTTCTTCTGAGCAGAGAACACATTATTTGCTCTCTGCTTCTTTTAGGCTTTTGACAGAATGTTCCAGAACATCTTCATCAGCTGCATCCTGTGTCTTCTGATGCTCCTTCATATGAGAACTACCTGGCCTTTCACTCTACAACATTGCCTGTATCAGAGTTGCCACTTTTTCCTGTTCCTTCCCTTACTGTGCAACTCCAGCTGAACTTTCGCACTGGTTTCCTACTGAAGACTCCAGAGCATCAACCAGATGCTTCCATTCCACCTGTTTCTCCTTAGTTTGAGGATCCATTGTTCCATCATGCTGTGACATTACTGAGGTGGGATTTTCTACACAAAGTCCTTCACATCATGGGCAATCCATAACTTCAGTTTCTATTTCTTTAACTTCTCCATTACTAACCCTCTTTTCTACTTTCCCCTTATTGTTTTCTTATTTTTTATATTGTGACATTTTTCACATCTGTGTGCCTTTGCCTGTATTTATCTTGAAATATCTTTGGTGCAACTTTTTTCTGTATTAATTAGTTTTACTTTCACCTTTGTATAAATATTGCACAATATGAAATCTCTTTTTCTTTCCTATGTCCATATTTCTTAAAACTTCTCTGCCTGTTTCTCCATAATTTGGGGACTCATTGTTCCATCATATTGTCATGTTACCTGTGCTCGATTTTCTACACTAAGTCCTTCATTTAGCAGGTATTCCATAACTTCAAGTTCCTATTTAATTTCTAGATTACTCATCTTCTGTTCTGCATCCCCCTTTTTTCTTCTATTGTGAAATTTTCCATATCTGAGTAATTTTACCTGTATTTCTCTTCAAATATCTATAAAACTGCTTTATTTGTATTGACAAGTTTGGGTACTTTTGCATAAATTTTGCAACATATCAGATCTTTTTTTTCTTTTCCATGTCCATATTTCTTTTTTATACCTTTGAAAAATCTCTGGGTTTTATTCTTTATATTTTTGTACTTCCTCTGTCTTTTCTTTTCCCATGCAGCCAAAAGTTTTTTTTGTTTATGTAATGTTTTTCATGGATCTGTTGTATTATTAAATGCACGTTTGCATTAGACGTTTTTGATAGTTTTTCCTTGTGCTACTATTTTTATTTTCTCTAATTTATCTCTTAATCTTTCTGAATATCTTGTATCTGTAAATTCATGGCTTCTTGCATAAAATTAACAATACCTAATGTCTTCCTTATCTTCAATTGTCCACTCTGTCATCATTATAGATCTTTTTCAGCCTATCAGTTTTTGTGGTTTTCTAATAGTATGGCTGATTATATTGCTGGTAAGCATACCCTTCAGTTGTCCAGAGATTTGGAGACTGTCCTGTTTTTTCTCTTCTTTTGTCCTGTCCATCACAAAAAATATATTCATGAAGTTGTTGAAGTTACTCCAATTGAATATCCATCCACTGTACAATATTTTGGTGACCAGACTTTTTGTTTAAGGATATGCTCACATTACAACAGTCACACTGACTTGGCCATCCAATATGACTGTAGATTTTTGAATAATTACACAATAATGTGTAATTATTATGATACTCCATGCTTTTTATATTGACAGATGCCTTTTAAAATTTCCTATTTTTGAAAATTCCTAGATATCATTTTTTTTAATTAGTTTATGCCACAATGTTTTGCCAATGCAATATATTGTTTAAATTCAGTTTCACTAACAAACTTTCTGATAATAATTATTAATGTCACACAACAGAAATGCTTGCCATTCTTAATGTTTTACGTATGACATGAATATAAATATTCATTTGGAAATTGTTCAAAATCAAGTAAAGACAAGAATGAATAAGGTAAAAGGAAGTCGTATCAGACATTTGAATGTATCCACTTAAAAATAATAATAACCATAACAATAATAAATAGAATATATTCTCATTCTCTAGTTTATGACATGTCTCAGTCATAGGTCTAACTTTACTTCACTCTTAATTATGCAATGGTTTCTTAAATTCGTAGTCTATACTTCTGCCCAAAGTTGCAGAAATATCAAGGTCTGTGTAGTGCATGAACAAATTCAGAGTACGTAGTGATTCAGTAACCATAAGAATTTATATTGCTGCATTACATTTTCTGAACTCTGCTACATATTTCATAATTAATAGAAGAACAAAGGTATATAAAATGGCAATTTTACTCCAGTGAATACAAGATCCAGGTCCACTGCTGCTGTTGCATATTAGAAGAAGAGTGCATGTTAAGCTAAGCTGATATTCTTTCAGGTTGTCAGCATTGTGCATTTCTTTTCAGTTCCAAAAAACTATCCAAAAGGAAGGGATTTTAGAAAACAGAAGTAATGATAATAAAGTCACTTCTGTTGATGGACTCCCAAATATTAGGGCAAAAGTTTTGATACAGTTCAGTCTTTCGTAAAAAATAAATTGTTCCAGCTTTATTGGAAGGAATGTAGTTAAGCCATTTTATAAGGCATTAAATGAGCAGCAAGTAAAATGTAACTGCTACCTCACCGCACATTCCTGTGTATTATACACAATTAAATAGATATTTCAGGTGTCTAGGTTATTTTCTTTGACTTTTGGCTATTCTTTGTACATATAAATAAGTTACAGGAAGATTTTTTTAGTCAACTTAAGCAATGCAAGAATGGGACAAGGTAATCATAAAAATCTTAAAAGGAAAGAAATTGTTCTTCTACCATCACATGAATATCTGTGCACAAAGATGCTGACATAAACTGAGTTATTAGTAAATAAGATGTATGTTTTCAAAATGTTTATTGATAATAGTTACAATAGCTAAAGTATGATTTTCAAGGCATATTTCCTGAATGGCACAGCATGACTGACTGAATGTTACCAATTCTATTTCAGTTCACCTTCCCCTGTTTCTATACAGGGAAAACTAACAACATGTTCAAAGTGAGGATTCTGCAGCATCTTTCCAGCATTAGAAATGGTGATATGCGAAATGCCCTGAGCAGACATGTGAAGGATTATCCCACACATAGATTCAAGTTTAGGGCAATAGTAAATGTCAGATTAAATAACAGGGGAGGGGGCGTTACGCAGCTAACAGAGTTAGCCGAATCCAGATGGATAATTGAGTTAATGGCACATAGAAAACCAGGATTAAATGAGGCAATTCCTATGAAGCCCGCCCTTCAGTGTAGGCGGGTTTTTCATTGAATGTTATTGGTCTGTGTTTCTTTTAAATTGTTTAGTAATATTGAGAGTTTTTATCTGATGAAGGGTTGTATCCCGGAAGCGCTCATCCTGTGTTTGTACTACTATTTTAATAAAGATTTTAGAGGTATAGCAGTGTCCTGCCGCATTTTGTTTGGATTACCTTGGTTCTGTTTCGCTTGGCTGGACTTAAGCACAGCACTGAATTTTTCTTTGGACTCAGTTCACCTTAAATGAGAATTCAAGACTTCTCTATAAAGATTTTTTTATTCCTTATATATACTGCCTAAAATCACATATCATCTTTCACATTATAATTACTATGAGTACTAAAGAAGCACTCTGTTAAGACCAAGCTACACACATGCACACACACACACACACACACACACACACACACACACACACACACACACACATGTGTGTGTGTTCCATTCATAAGATAAGGTCCCATCTATAACTACCTTTATACTCCAAAGATAGTATATCAAGAAGTGGAACAATGGATCATTTGTAGAATGTTTCTGATTTCTCTAAGAAGACTCATATTAAATTTATTATCAAGGTCAAAACCGAAAGTGAAACCTTTCCACCATCTATGTTGAGATCTTGTACCATGGATTATCCAATATTTCAACTTTTTTGTCATCCTCTGTGTATGGTTAGTAAGTGCCAGAGTTGAATGTGAAGTTTGTTTAAAAATTAAAATATGCAGTTCTATGAAATTGTATTTAGAAAAATTGTAAAACATTTCCTATAGTGGACAGCTTTGGTGATATAACAGAAAAAAACTGTTTTTCTGTATAAATAATGGTGATGTCATTTCTGATAGTTATATTTATTTAGGACAGTCTGAACGATACCAGATTTGAAAAGTTGTAGATTCTCAGAAAAAGAATAAAAATTACAAATAGCAATAAAATGTTGTTAATTCACTAGATATGTGAAAACAGAGCTAAACCATTCAGTCACATTATCATGATTGATGGGTAAGTTTGAATTACTGGCTGGTGAATCTGTCCATTTTCAAAGAATCTCTGACTAAAGGCCAGTCTTTTCTATAGCAATAGTGGACGTTATGCAAGCTATGAGCTGTACTTCACAGTCTGGTGATTTGAAATCTATCAGTCTCAGGCATAGTGCATCAAACTGACCTCTGAGCAACAACTAAAATGTGTATTTCCTACAGATCAAGTGTAATCTTTCACAGCTATTGTGTAGAATATGGAACTATAAACTATACCTTAAGAAAAATAACTATCTAATAATAATAATAGTACCATGCACATTATGGAAAGTCGATTTCCTTAATGAGCAGCTGCACTTAGATTGTGAAGAGATCATAAAAACAAGCTCTGTGACTTGACCAGACCAAGCAGCATGGGAAAGTACGATGTGTGTTAATGGCCATATAATGAAATGGAATTAGTAAAATTATTAAAATGAGCCTCTCTGTGTAGGCTCATAACACAAAACAAGGTGGCGAAGTGATTCAGAAATGTATAAAGGTCACACGGTGGAGCTGCACTCAATGTGTATCTAATGGAGTGAATTGCGAAGTAATGATAGGAGTTGCCACAGCTTTTGTAAATGTTTATCTGCAAGAGGCACTTATTGTCCTGGAACCCTGGCTCATGACACCCTTAAGAAAATTACAAAATCAAGCAGATAATAGGTACAACATTGCCCAATCACGAACAAGAAACATTATTAATAAAGTTTTTTTTTTTTTTTTTGACAGTTGAAGGCATGTGTTTGCTGTCTGGATTCATCTAGTAGTGTCCTGTAATATATCTCTGGCACATGTGCAAAACTAGTGTCAATGTGTGCAATGTTATACAGTATCTTACTTACATAGAAAGCAGTTTTAGGGAAGTGAGCACCTACAGGGGCAGCAGTATTGAGCACACCCTTCAATGAGGGCTGAGTTAGATAAAGAGTGAGTGGAGCAGACAGCAGTAGGGGATGATCATGCCCGATGGAGTCAGGTGCAATATTCCATTCTGTTAGCAAAGAAGCTGTGGACTGCACATATTGTAGACAAGAGTAAAGCATACATATTACAGTAAAACCAATACCAGTCTGCATATATCCATGTATAAGCTGTATCATTGGAGGTGTATGATGCAGTGGGGGCAGTGGTAGTGTGAATTTGGGGTCGGCAGAGGCACAGCCTTAGCAGATGTTATAGCACTGTGGCTGGGTAAGTCAAGAGCATGCGTGACAAGGGGTACAGTATTCTATGCACACCCCAGCCCACAAGAGCTGGCCATATAAGGAATTGCATAGAGGCTGTATCTATGGTCTGTGTTGGGAATACTCTACTCAGATTTCATGTACACAACACACACTTGCACTACCTGTCTGTGCCAGCTCATCCTTGGCATCATTATTAGAGCCTATAGATCCTCCAACTTCAGGTGGGTGCAGTTCCATTCCACAGTGCTGCCACCTGATAAGGAATCAACTGTGAATATAACAAAGTGCAATCTACCCAGAGTAAGTATGATCAAGCTTTAGAACTATATCTGCAATGGAGTTTTAGAAATATAAACATGATAAAAAAGTAGTACTTTATTTACAGATCATACAGATGGCTGCAGATGTTGAAACCCCAATGTACCCGTACACTGTAAGTCAGGCAATTTAAATAAGTTTGATAGTGACTATGGGGTTTAGAGAATCTTCAGAACCTGATAGACAGAAATATGCCTACATATCTTGGACACTGTTAGTAGATCGTTGCGGGTCCTGTCCAGCTCTGCCCCAATATCCAGCACTGTAGAGGGGCCATTCCCTCTGACAGAGGCCAAGAATTCTTCTGTCTCTGTTAGAGGTGTTAACACTTGATGCCACCCCCAACCTGTTGCCTTAATTTTCCATGCTAATAGGTGTGCTTTTTATCGGGCACCATGTACAATATCGCTGGGTTTGTGGTGTACCATTTCATAACATTGGCTGTGGCCACCAACTGCATTAACAGTCATCACACTATTAGCCTAGGCAAGTACTCAGTACTCCTAGACAACTGTACGCAGGGCAAAGAGCTGTCATCCACTGAGACAGAGAGTCTGGAGTAGCACCTCATTTCCTTCTTCTGAGAACACGGGCTTGCATGTGGATATTCCAACTGATTCAGAAAAGTGATTCTGCTTGCCAGTTTTTTAAGCATTGATCTGTTGGTTTGGAAAGTAGTGGCTCTGACAAATTCTTAAAACACCATGTCCATCTTGGCCATATAGTATGTCGTTTGTGTGCCTGCAGTTATATATCTGTATCCACACTTTTAATTAAAGTCAGGCACATAGGTTTACCAAGCAAATGTTCCCTGCAGACAATCATGTACCATTGCAACCGACTGAGGTGATGTGACTATTATTTTCTGTGTTAAATATAGCTTGGCTACTGTGATAGGTGGAAAATATATACAACAGTCAAATGTATTTACTGAAAGTTGTATCTTATGCACTGCAATAATGTTTTGAACTATGCTCTGAGTATATTGTCTTGGGTGTGTCTCCCATTAAGCTTAACAATTCTACAGCCCAGCAATTGCTATACCCTTGCAATCCCCTGCTGTGTACACACCTGAGTCCCAGTGGGGATCACTCTGCATGCATGATCCAGGCTATACCTCCAGGGTGATCTGTAATTCCACAACTAACGATCTGTAGATGGCCTCACTGTTGTGCTTGACTTCTACAATACACAGGGATATAAGAACACCATGTTTTACACTTTAAATTCCAATACAAACCACAGCAGTTGTAATATTATCCTAGCCTACCATCCATCACACAAGTGCAATGTCTATTGATAGAAGATACCAATTTACTTCCATTTTTCACTGAGAGTCTTCAAGGAGACACATCATGGCTGGAGAAGGAGACTGTAGTGATTCTTTTAGAGCAGAGATGGTGTAAGGAGTCTAAAATATTTCTCAACCTCCTTTACAAAGATTGCAGCTAGAGGTTCATGCAAGAGGGCTAGAAAGGGTCTCATTATAAGATGAGAGACTGAAATAGTTTAGCCCAGGCTGTCACCCAAGACACTGGCATCCAACACACAAGGGCAAATTGCCATCACCAATACCGTGACATGAGGCACTGCAATACTAACTTTCTATGCTGAATGAAAGAAGAAGCTATACAGAAATCACTACCTGTATGCTGTCAATATAAATTATCTTCGCTGCATATATAATCCGCCACTACATGGCGTCCACACATATTACACAGTTCTCTCTTTCCCCCATAGTCCCTGAAGAAATTCGAGTGAATAGCCAGCTACATAAGATGAGAGTGGAGCACCTCAGAGGGTATACTGATGTGAGTATACTTGCTTCGGTCTGTACAGTTTTATTATTAACAGTAGTAGAAACTGATACCCAGACATTACACCTTTCCTACATCATTGCTGGCTCTGTGATAACTACCATAGGTCAGAAGTAGCAGCATGACTGTTGAATGTTATTACTTTGTTTATGCAATCCTGTCATATACCTAGACAAGTGCTTCAGGATGTAAAGGCTGTGCTCCCACATTGTGAGGATGCCTGTAAGTTCAACCCCCCATTTTGTTATATCATGAAATATTTTAGTGTTGGGTTTTCTGTCTTGTTATAATGAATATGGCATTAGATGGGGGAAATATGTACAAGGAACCTTTTAGGTGTGTGGACATCTGTGGCATGGCCGCTCTTTGTTAATAGAGTTGTTTTCTTTGCCTATAAACTGTGAGTGAAGTGTATGTCTCTGCAGCATGGTTTCTTTGTATATGTACATTTGTTTCAAATATCCATAGTATATCTTGGACTATAGCCCCTTTCAGATTTTCCAAGTAGATTGCCATATTTATCCTCCTTCTATCAAAATGCAGATGATAATGGTTGTTATCTCAGGTCTCCCTCTCAGTTATGTATGGTAACAGTCTTATTAAATTGAGAAGTGTTTGTTGGTCTTTCAAGTATATCATGTTAAACCATTTTATAGGCGATATATATATATATATATATATATATATATATATATATATATATATATATATATATATATCAGCTTAAGTTTTTCATTGTATTTGCACTTCTCCCTCCCACCACCTTTTCACTATCCTTTTTTATTACACAAGTTTATTTTGTTTATCATTTTATTTTTTTCCATTTATTTTGCTATTATGTGTTGCAGCATCATGACCTGCACCTCCCTCCAGGAAAGACTTTCAGTCTCCCATAGGTAGCAGTAGAAATACCCCTATCACCAACACCACTATCAGAAACACCCACACCACCTTGTCCTACCTGTACCACTCATTTTAGATAGTCATGCACTGAATACAGAGACAGTTGTCCATGCCAGTAGTAGTGACAGTGGAAGTGAAACTTTGTTACCTATCAGCAGTTGGCAGCCATTGGGGGTGGGATTAATGACAGGTTGGATGCCCACACTTCCCAAATAGAGGACCTCCTTTGTCAACTCATTGAGTTATACCCCTGTCTAGTGCTATATCCACCATTTGAGATAAGTGGTGACTGCACAAGTTGGTAAGTAATCTCTCACTGAGTCACAGCTGGCAGAGACTGAAGTTGCAGACACCCTATATTGTCATCCTCCTCCCTTTGTGTCCATGCATACACCTATTGATTGTTCAATCCTCCCCTCACCATTGTCTGCCCTCTGTTTGTCTGATGTCTCCTTCACCATTGAGTTCCTGTCAGTTGTGTGTGAATTTCCCTGACACCTAACCTAACTGTCTTTCATGCCTATTATATACCTTACTTCCTTTTTCCTTTCTTAATTTACCTTAGCTTTATGCATGAAAAAAAGACAACTGTCCTACAAGAAAAAAATTTACCCCACCTTCCCAAACTCTATCCTGTTTATTCCTTAATCACATATCTTCTATTCTACAATGTGCTTGCTTCCTCTTTTAATCTCTTCCTTATACTCTCATCTCCAACCTTTATTATGGTCAAAAATAGATAAATACAGCTAGTACTTGCCCAATTACGGCTTACATATCACTTGTGTTTTGTGATCATACTGTGTGTGGCAGGTCACATTTATCACCATCAATGTCCATGTTTAGCTGATGACAACTGGCACTGGTCATGTATACCACAGATCTGGGCTGCCATGTACCATGTGAGTATGTCTTGTCTTTTGGCAACAATGGCCATGTTCATGAGCTTTGCATAATTGCTCAACAATTACAACTATCAGAATTTGACTGTTTCCCCTTTCAGTGAATTACAATGACAGCTATACCTGCAGATGAAAGATTAGACTCCAAAGGTGTTGTCCTATAGGTCATTAATGGCCCTCTTATTCTTTATTTCTGCAAGTGTGTAACCACTGACTGCTGCACATGTCTCTGATGCTGTTTGACTCACTGCTTTCCTAGATCAATCTCTGAATGAAGTGCTTGGCAGTCAGCAAGTGGAGAGGATGAATACTTTTTGACTTTTTTTTTCTACCAACTACTGCATGTTTCCCTGAGAGTATTTATAACATTGTTTCTGTGACTCAACATGCAAATAATGTGCTTTGCACACTATAAGTGGGGTAGGCTATTGGTTGAAGTATTTTCAGACTGTTGTGCCATTTTTTTTCTTTAGGCAAGTATAATACCCTCGACCCAGGAGCTACTGCTTCTGTAGCTCAGTCTGTAAATGGCATGCTTTTTACTCTGTTGGTGAGATGGGTCATGGGATTATGTCTCGAAGGGTTCTACACAGGCATGTTGTTTTTACAGTAAGTTGCTTGTTTCCTGGCATTTGCATTATAATACAGGTACAGTTGTCAGAGTCTCCTGAGGTAGTACCTGTTTATGTTCGATATATTGGTATTTTTCTCTACTCTACCAAATATGTGTTGTTTTACATTTTTTTGTCTTCATTTGTTGACATTTATAGTTATATGTTGCATACCGTACTGTTATCTTTCAACGGGTGAGAGGTTGGCATAATGGCTAAGGTACTTACTTTAAAGACACAAGATACAGGATTTGATTCTCCCATTGGGTAATTGACTAGGCTTATAATGGCCCACAAGGGCAGTTAGCCTAATACCAACCTATGAACATCCCTAATAATGTTGTTACTTCCCTTTGCAGTCTAATCTATGTTATACAATTCATTTACTGACATTTGATTACCAGGAAAGTCCCAATGGGTAGGTGCTCATTTTTGGAGGAGGCCCAGAAGAAACATTTCAAAGTATTACAAAAACATTTTAAGAACAATAATTTTACAATCTTCAAAAATAATACAAAAAACATCTACAGTTTAAATCATTATATTAATTTAGATATAATGTGATAACATTGGCTAAAATGTAGATACAACTTATATGATAATGAATGATATAATATCTGGCAATGATATAATATTTATAGAAATTTTTAGTTAATTTAAAGAAATTAAAGCTAACTTAGTATAATACAAACAGGAATTGCAATATGAAGTGAGAGAAAAAACAGGGTTATAGCAAATTTAGATAGTGAGTCAGGGAAGAGAAATTGATTGAAGTTAGAAAGTGAGAGTTAAGTATGACTAGACAACAGTTCATATTTAAGGGTATTGTTTATCCATAAGATCATAGGATCATATGAGGTTATTGGAGTTTTTAGTCATCGATGCCGAATTTCCCAATTATCAATGACCATGGGCTAGAATGGCTTTGGTATATGTCTGTTTCTTTGGGCATCTACAAACTGCCAGTGTCCATAAGGGCAAGAAACAACAAACCAAGGGTGACTTTTCAATTTCCCATTTTTTTAGTCCAAATTGCATTGGAATACACTTAGGGAAGTGCTGAATTTCACACTAATGGGGATCCTGTTCCAGAGAAAGGGTAATCTGTAAAACACATACCTGTCCTTCCAGCATGTTTTGTATGTGACACAGACAAGGTTTACATCCTTAGATAAGTAATTCTACTGCTGTTGCTCTTGCAAATGAGTAGCAACTCCAACAGGGCTGAATCACTGAATGTCCTGTAAGTTTGGCATAGTTGCCTCTCAGTAGTCTGTTAGAGATTGAGTATAGCAACTGTGCCTAGAGGTGGTCATCATAAGACGTATTATTTATACACTGCATTCTTTTAGTAAGGAACGTCTGTGGCTGCTCCAGCTGTTGCAAATGCCTGGTCAGATACATGTCATAGGGTTCATTGTACTTGATTATTATTTCAGTGATGACTGAGTATGACCTCCTTAGATCTGGATGCCATGCCCTTACTTATAAGTTGTGCCACGTAGAAGGATTTTCTTACTACTATGTACACATGATTATCAAAGTTTAGGTTACTGTCAAACTGAGTTCCCAAGTCCCTTATTACTTGTTTGTCCCTTAGGGGAGTGTTATCAAGGCTGTAATTTACAGTAGTTGTTGTCCTCCCAAGGGTATAATTATGCGTTTTCTGCATTGAGTTTTAGGAAATAGCTATTCACCAGTTATTTGTCTGTCAGACCCTTCTGGAGGATATCTACATCTTTAAGGGATTCATTGATTACACCTAGCTTGCAGTCATCAGCAAATGTAGTCAGCCAAAGGCCCTCTATATTTGCCTTGACTTCAGAAAAGTATATTCCAAACAGGAGAGGTCTCAGTACTAAGCCCTGCGAGACTCCAGTAATAGCAAGCCTCCTGCTGGAGCAAGAACAGAGCCATATTTTGGCTAGGAAGTCTTTCAGAATAGTTTTAAAAGACTGGAGAGATTGAATTGACCTGATGGAGGTAGAGAAGGAGTTCCAGGCCTTAGCAATATGGCATGAGTACAGACTATGCACAGCAAATTTGATAGGTTTGTAGACAGAGAGAAATTTTTGGTCATTGGATTGTAAAGACTAAGTTGGAACATAGATGTGTAGAATGGCATTTAGTGCTACGCAAACATTTGGATGCTGGATAATTTTACAGGAAATGAAAAGCTGTATGGGGTATTTCTAAACAATTTAGACTTTTTATTGCTATATAGTGGTGGGTTCTGAAAGGGACATTTGCTATAAATTTATCCACATTCTAACAGTGTTTGAATTTTACTTTTAGTTATGCCTGGAGGTTAGTAAGGATGGAGGCACCATAAAGAATTGAGGGGAGGAGGTAAATTGTGGCGATAAAATTTTAAATGTCTTGGTGAGAAGATTTTTGGCTCTGTAACGTATCCCTACGTTTTTGTGAGTTTTAATGCAATTTCATATATGCAGGTCAAATTTAAGATTACCACTATCATCCCTAATAAGTTACTATGAGAAGTGACATTCATTGCTGTATTATTAAGAGAGAGGTTTGTAAATTGTGTGTCTTCATGACAAATGGATTTTGGGAAAAAAGTAGCTTTTGGGGGGGGGGTTGAGCATGTGTTGTAAGTTACAGTGCCATGTTTCATTGGCTGTTAAAGGTTCCTGGGTAAATATTTTGGAGCTGTGCCATGTTGTCAGATGTGCATATGAGTATGGAGTCATGTGTGTATTGTGTTAAGGAGGCCTGCTGTGTGGATGTGTGGAGGGTGTTAGTGAGAATGTTAAAGAGGAGAACGTCAAGAGTGGAGGCTTGTGGTACCCCAGTAGTAACTGGGAACTATATAGAGGGGGTGGAGTGCCATTTTCCTTAGTGATACCTATTAGATAAGTGACTGTTGAACCATACAAGGGTGGGCTGAAATAGGCCTGGTGATGACATTTTAAGTAGATGTTCTCTGTAGCAAACTGTGTCAAAGGCTTCAGACAAGTCTAGAAACAGGGAGGAGAATTGTCTGTAGCTACACTGACTATATCTGTAAATGTTAGAAGTGCAGTTCTGTATTATGGGAGGGACAGAAACCATGTTGTGTGGGGGATTGGAGTTCTTCCTGCTGGAGATAGCTTAGCAATTGTTTTTGAATACGTGTTTTAAATTATTTTTGTAAGGGTGGATAAGATCATTATAGGTCTAAAGTTATTGATGCCTAATGTAGTTCCTCCTTTGTGTTTAGGGTTAATGTGTGATTTTTTTTCAGACGGGGAACATGAGATTCTACAACTGACCTATTTATAAGGATTGAGGGAATGGGCAAAGTTATTGGCTGCTATTTTAAGGTGCTCACTTGGAAGGTCATCAGTATGGTTTGAGCTTGTTTAATATAGGTTTTATATAGGATGTGGGTACAGGTTTGAAGGTAAAAGTGAATATGGTGACCTGGTTGTTGGGCAGGGTTGGGATTAAATGTTGTGAGAATCCTTGGTTAGGGATGACATACCATCTATGAAATAAGAGTTTAATGCTATTGCAGTTTCAAGTGTTGAGTTACTGGGAGTGGGGTTAGGGTTGAATATATGACTAGAATGTAAAAATTCTGTAATGGCCGACTATAATGTCTTGGGTTGTGTTTTCTACTGTTCTGAATGTTGTTATGGTATATGTTTTTTTTAATTTGTTTGCTTTTTAGTATGGTTGTGGAGCATACTGAAGTTTTTGAAATATTGTGGTACTTCGTATTTTACCATTCTTTCTAGACTTGTTTCTATCATGCATTAGCATTCTCCACTTTTCTTTTTTGTTTTTAGTCACTTCTTTTTAGGAGGTGCAAGGCTATTTAGGCTATTTAGGAAAATTGTACTGAATTAATTTACAACATCATCTAAGGGGAGGATTTTTAGGATGTTTCAGTTAATAGATGGGAGAGTAGTAATGAATATTTCTGGATAAACTTGGACAGGTTGCATATTTTTTTATAAACATGCTGTTTAAGTGGATGTGTGAGATGTCTGGTTGTATCGATTAGTAGATGATCACTGACAGAGTCTGACATTGTGCCTGGGGTGGTTGAATTTACTAAGATCTGATACCAGGATCCAGTCTAGTAAGGTGTTTGATGTCTTGCTATAAAGTGTGGGGCTATTAATTAGTGTGTAAAACTGTATAAATTCATGATGGATATAGGAGAGTTAGAGGTTATGTCCAGCCAATTAATGCTGACATCACCCAGCTGTATTTTTGCTTGTGGAATTATTATGGATGCACAATGTAGGCTATCTTCCAGTCTAGCTATATTGTCACTGCTAGGGATGTAAAAAAACAGCAATATATATTTATTTTTATTTGTTTATTTTCAGGAAAATAATAAAAAGCTATGCTTATTAGCATAACTAGGGCAGGAAAAGAGGGGCAACTGCCCTGGAGCCAAGTGTTGAGGGGTGCTATCAGATAATCCCGATCACTATTTAATGCAATACTTGCTTTTAAAGGTCAGTATTGCATTTGTGGGTTGGGGTAGGGCACACAAACAGGACAAGAATGACTGGGGCAGAGGAAGAGAGCCTGCCATGCAACTGGCCACCTGGCTGGCATGCCAGTAGAGGGAGTGTGCATTTTTTTTTTGCTCTTCAGTGCAAGAGCTGGAGGAGCTGGGGGGGGGGTGGGAACTATATCTAACTGTAACAAGCTGATCACTTACAATGTAGCGATCAGCTTATTACAGTGAAGTGCCTTTTTTATTTATTTATTTATTATTTTACTTGATCTTCACTTGAAGAGCTGAGGGGTTGAGACACTGATTCGTAATACCTGCCCAGGGTGCTGGTTGAACTAGCTACATTTCTGGCTTTGCTGATTTGAATTTTTCTATTGTTTTGTTGCAGGGGGAAAATGTGGTAGTTTCGGGGAAATGTTAAAGCAGTAGCACCACCATTCTTCTTTATATGGTAATTATGAATAGCATTATAGCCAGGGGTTATGCTGAGATTAAGCCTAGTTTCAGTTATTGTGAAAATATTAGGCTTGTATTGGTTAATCCAGGCATGTAGTTCAGCAGTTTAATTTCTTATGCTTCTAATATTTATGATGGCAAAAGTTAGATTACATGTGTATTGGGTTGACTGATTAGTGTGTGGAAGGGAATTATCTTCACATTGCTTGTGATAGTTGGGGCCAGGATTAGATTAAATATCTGCTTCTAAGAGGATTTTCGTATTATTGGTTCTTATTTTTGGAAAGTGCTTTCCCAATTAATTTTATTTTGATTTGAGTTGAAATGGAGTTAATCAGTGTATATTTTGGATAAAGGTGACGGTCATCATTAAATAGGTTTTGGTGAGATGAGTGGAGAGTTTAGGGATGAAATATGGGTAGGTGGTGGGGACAAAGTTGGAGAGATAATAAGAGCTATTACTGAGTCATGGTAGGATGAGAGATGGTTCAGTAGGAGGAGGAGAATAGAAGATAATCCAAGGAATTGTATGATTAAGTAAAGGAATATGTATTTTATTGATGGTAGCTAGTGGGGAAGTAGGAATCAAGAAGGAAGCAGGAAGTTACAAGGTTGTAGGATAGCTAGTGTTGGTGTAGTCTGAAAGCTGGTAGAAGGTAAGTAGGAAGGAAGTATTTTTTATAAAAGAAAAGCATTAGGTTGTCCCGGTATCTTCCATGATGTTTCTGAAATATAAGAAATAGAGGAGTTTGAAAGGAGACAGTATGAGTATGTAGTTAAGATAGGAAGCAGTGAGGATTTATTTGGGGTAAGTAGAAGGTGAAAAGTAGACTTGATAGGTACTCTTTGGTAGGGGTCTGAGTATTAGTGGGTATAGATCATAACAGTATAGGAGGGAGAAAGGTTGCCTGGAGTGATGGTAAATATTAGGTGGAAGCTGGGAAATAGGAAATTGAAACAGGAGTGCTTGTATTATAATAATAATAATAATAAAGTTGTTTGGTGAGGGTTAGAGAATGGGTGTCACTGGTGAAATGTGCATGTGGGAAGTATAATAGCAGAGTAAAAGGGGTTATGTGAGAATTGGGGGTATAGTAGGGGAGCATAGCAGGTTCCCATCCTCAGGTCAGTTATTCTAGAGATCAATCAATTTATGGCACTGGATGGCACTGTTCATGGCTGCAGGATACCATTATAAGAGATATATCATATTGCTGTATGCCTGATAGTGTCTAAAAAAGCAAGGTAACAGAATCAAAACAATGCCAGGTCACTACCCGGATATTAGAGAACAACAGGAGCATATGAGCATTTCAGTGTTATATTGCTGCAACATTGTGAATGAATATGTATATATAGATATATATATATATACACACACACACACACACACACACACACACACATATATATATATATATATATATATATATATATATATATATATGTGTATACACACACACACACACACACACACACACACACACACACACACACACACACACACACACACACACACATATGCATGGCAAATGGATATAGGTAAGCCTTACAGAGAGAATTCTTTCACCCAAGATGGACCCTTTTGGTGTGGGCTGAACATTCTTGGAAAGGTTAGCAAAAGTCTCCCTGAAGGCCTGGCACATGAGTCTTGCCATCTACCCAAACATTTCTTGTAATGTGGTCTCCATCTGCTCCTGGAGGATTTCCCTCATGTTCTGATGCATATCCTCCCTGAAGTCCACATCCATAGCACGGGCTGCAGCAATGACCTGGATTGCAGATGGTGGGCTATCTCCAACCCCTCTGTGTTGTTGTCTCTATTACTCGGTAGTAGAAGTCAGCAGCTGTGGGGTCCTTCAACAGGTGGTTTCTCATTACGTAGAAACCTTGTATAGAGAAAATTACATTTAGCATAACAGATATTTCAGTCACATATGATATGCAATTTTTATTTATGCACAGCTGTATGACAAGAAAGTGTGTATTAAATATTAATTTAAAAGTGAAAATACACATGAATATACATAACTCGTGTTACTGTACTGTAGTGCATGTGGCTGGCACGCTGCATATCTGTGCTATTAAAAACATGTACATGTGGTACATTCATGCAACAAATGCAGCAGTGCAGATGTTGTGAGCTAGCATGCTGCACAGCCATTCATAGGACAGGAGCTAGGTAGGTACATAGCAAGTGTAGTGGACACAATAATAATGAGCATAGTTGTGGCTGCATGCATGATAAAGTGTACAACACACTTTAATGCATATAGCCAATGACAGTGGTAGGCATCAGCATTCTAGCTCTAGCACATTTATAAATTGTGGCAAGGTAGTATTTTAACCACATGAGGCATATCTGCACATCCATGTCCTATATGGTGTCTTGATTTGCTGTAATGTATGTGTATGTAAAAAGGAACATGAGTTATGTCAGTTGTTATTTCTACAAACCCACACCATGGGCAGTGTCAGAAACTGTACATACTGGGGAGTATGACAGCTGTGGGGCATTTTGCTACAGCACATGCCTTCCTTCCTACTCTATCTGTCAAAGTAGGCATATCAAAGACAGTGTGAGAAAAGTAAAGTAACAGCAGCATTAAAAGGCCATGTGAATCCAGTCAGGCTGTGCATGTAACAGTAATGACTACAATAGCAGTCCAAGCTCCAATGGATGATATAAGAATTCAGAATAACACTTCTGTCACTTACAGTGCTTTTCTGTGTGGTGCCAAGAGATACAATGTAGCCTTGATGCAAACAACAGCAAATGCCAGTATGCACATATACATAAAGCATGCACTTAACTACAACATCTGCTACTGTAAAGGTCCTACCAGTGTAGTTGGACATTTGAACAATACTACCACAAACAGTTGCACAGGTATGACATTTACAGGATACAAAATGACTGCTATAATGGATAAGCACAATGGTGATAGCCATGTGTCTTGATTCAAGAAAACAACATGGATACAGAGAATTATACATTCAACTGAGCAGAGAAAGTTTAGACGCATTTTGCAACTGGCAAATTTAAATTTTAGACATACATAATTAGTATTTCAACATAAATACAGTCATACCAAAAGCACTGACAAGGGATCATTTTCCATTTATTTGACAAGGAAAACAGCAGAAATCACTAAAAAGGTAGCAGAAGGTGTAAATTCGAAATCTTTGCAAAATCTTGTTTTGACGTAACTAACCCTATACTATAAGAAATGTGCACAAGTTCCATATGAGTATGCGCAATATTAAATGTGATGTAGGCAAAACATCAAAGATTTCATACAGACATCTGTGAAGTGCTGAAAAAATGAAATAGACTGACAAAGAAGCATTAACTCTTATGGATGTATGTAAAAATGTTCAAATCATTATCTTTTATATCTG
>NC_056725.1:989134949-989190172 GCF_019279795.1 Protopterus annectens
ATAGTTACATTCAATTTTGTACAAGCCAGGAGTACAAAACTTTTGTTTAAAAAGTAATGTTTTCTGCCTCAAATACATTTACCAGGAACTTGCTGTGGTTTCCTCTGTGTCATAATTTTGATGAACAATCCATTTAATTTCCAAATCACAGAACATAAATTGCATATAAAGTGAAGGCCTGGTGAAAGACTGTTGCATGAATTTTGTCCAGATTAAATTAAACCACACTCCTGTAAATTCATGGGACATCTAATGAAAGATAATTTATTACTTTGTCTTTGCTTTGTAAGTTTCTACATTCCATGGGAATAAAATCCAACAAATAGAGAACCATTTCTTGTTTTATTTTGTGGTAGTCACTCAGTACTGTGACACCTGTGAAAGCAGAAAAGAATGCTGTCTGTTTTACTTTGTTGCAACCACAGGCCGATGTGAGACCAAAGAAAAAGATCCCAAGCAGAAACACTCCAGACACGTGTTTGGAAACTGGAGCACCCAGAAGAAACAGACAGAGATAAAGAGAGAATATGCAGACTCTGCACAGAAGTCACCCCAACCAAGAATCAGTCCATAGAACCACTTGCAGTGAGGCAACAATGCTGATCATTGCACCATCTTAATCTGTTACAACCACTTATGGAGAAGTGAAGAAAAGAGAGAGTACTGCTACTTGTTTACCTTGTTACAACCACTCCCTTCTGCAAGACCTGAGAAACACAGAGAAACGTGATACTGGTTTACTGTGATGCAGATGCTGACTAGTGTGAGACCCAGAAAGAAAGGTAAATGTATTATAAATGTGTAGAATGATAGTTGCTCACTGGCAAATTAAATAACCTGAAAATAATTTCATTTCGTGACTTACACAAAAATTTGCTCCAGAGAGACCAAGAAAACAAGATACATTTTCTAGCCACATAAGTGGTACCATCTAACAAGCTATCACAATTGTTTTCATAGTTTAATAGGTTTATAGGTAGGTACTAGGCTATTGGCTCTAGGGCCTATATGAGCCTAGCCCAAAAGATACCCTGGCTTTTGCCACCCAAGAACATTATTTTCCTGTGCTCCTGTCGAGCAGAGCCACAGAGATGATCCTCGGGGTTAATTTCCTATTTCCCATCCAATCATCAAGCTTTTTCTTGAAGAGTGCTAATGAGGAGCTTTGCTTGATATAGATAGGTAGTTTGTTCCAGAGTATGGGAAGTCTCTGGGACAGGAATCTATCCCTCCAGCATGTTCTGTTTATTGTAATGACAAGGTTTAGGTCACTAGAGCATGTAGCTCGAAGGGATTATGATTTCTTTAAGTGGAGCATGTCTAACAGCTCTGGGTTTGACATAGCTTTGTATGTTAGGCAGAGATCGCCTCTGAGTAGGCAATATGCAACAGAGTAAAGCTGGAGTTTTTGAGACTGTCTGCATAGGGCATCTGTTTGAGGCCAGTGATCCTCTTTGTGAGGTATTTCTGCAGCCTTTCCAGTTCTTGTAGATGTCTTGTGAGGTACATAGCAAAAGGGGCATTGTACTCTATAATGGGTCTAATGAGTGATGAGTAGAGGCTAACAAGACCTCTTTTTTCTTGGATGAGAAACCTTTTGTGATGAGGTGTGCCATGTAGAAGGATTTCCTGACTACTGTGTCAATGTGATTATCAAAGGAGAAACTACTGTCCACCTGTGTCCCAAGGTCTCTTATCACACATTCAGTGTTAAGTAGACTACCACCTATGTGGTAGCTCATGGGTACAGAGTTTTTACCAAAGGGGATGACAATGCACTTTTTGGCATAAAGCTTGAGGTCATGGCTTTAACACCAGGCATCTGTCTCCATGAGGCTCTTTTGTAGGATGTCCACATCATTAGGAGTTTTGATTATAGCTCCTAGTTTGCTGCCATCTGCGATCTTCATTAGCCAAAGACCTTCTATGTTATCCTGTCATTCAGAAAAGTAGATACCAAACAGTACAGGACCTAGGAATGAACCCTGTGGTACTCCACTTATCACTGGGTCTGAAGTCGGATTTGGAGTCTGCTACTTACACAGTGTGGGTTCTGTTAGTGAGCCAGTTGGCAACCCATCTTGTGACATAGGTATTTATAGCTAGTTTAGTGAGTTTATATATAATTCCAGAGTGGGGGATAGTGTCAAAAGCCTTGGTGAGATCTAGATAGGCTCCGTGAACCACCTTACCCTTGTCTATGGCTTTGGTGACTGCTTCAAAGAAGTCTATCAGGTTTAGGAGACATGATCTGCCTTTTACAAACCCTAACTGGGTGGGTCCAGAGTTTGGAGATTACCAATGTCTTTGTGTATAAGATCCATGATGATACATTCTATGGCCTTGTACACCAGGCTCGATAGGCTAATGGGGTGGTAGTTCCCAGGGTCCGTGATGGCTCCCCATATGTGGAGTGGGATAACCATTGCTGTGCGCCATTCAGTGGGCACAAAGCCTGAGGTGAGGCTATGACTGAACATGCTGCTTAGGTGGGGTGCCAGTTCATTCTGCAGTTCATGTAGAACACAGCCTCGGATGTTGTCAGGTCCCATAGATGCTGTGTTCTTGGCTTTGGAGAGTGTGGTTTTTACCAGTGCAGCCATGATTACAGGAACTTTGCATTCTTCCCGTATGGAGATGAGCCCTTTAGGAGGTGAGAAGGGGAAAATGTTAGCACTGAACCTATCTGACAGGATTTTGGCAATATCACTTGGTTCTGTGCCATTGTGCTGTAACTCAGAGCAGATCTGAGTGTTGCCATTGAGATTCTTGACATAGCTATAGAATGCTTTATGGCTGTCTTTAGAATCAATGGCGATTTTGTTTTCGTAACTAGCTTTGGAAGATTTTATGAGGGATCTCAGCTTCTTACTGAGGCTGACTAGGGAGTTCCTCCAATCATGGGATTTTGCTCTTTTTTGCAACAATTTCTTTCTTTTGTTGTAGAGTTTGTTTATGGCAGGGGACCACCAGACTGGCTTCCTTTTTTTGGAGGATAACATATTTGTTCTGTTAGGGATAGCATGATCCATGCACTCGTGTAAGTGCTTATAAAGTGCATTTTTGTAGGATTCAGCAGTTGTACCTCTATTGTCCATCTGCATGAGTGTTATGAAGTTTGCCACTTCTGTCTTAAGAAGTGTGAAGTTGGCTTTGGAGAAATTTTTACAGTGGTTTCCCGAATGGGGTTGGGGGTGGGATATGGATGTCTAGGGTGATTAGCTTGTGGTCGGATCTGACCAAAGAGGAATTGACCTCTGGTGTGGAACATTGGTCACCCATGCTGGTAATGACCAGGTCTAGGATATTGCTGCCCCTGGTGGGGGTGTGAATAAGTTGATCCAAGTCATTAGAATTTATGAATTCCAGAAATCATTGAGCAAAAGAATTGGTACATGAGTATTTTTCCCAGTTAATGGTCGGGCAGTTGAAATCGCCCATTAGTAGGGTCTTGGGTTGTACCCTAATATTTTCCAGTGTATCAAGAAATGAGGAGTGGGAATCCTGGGGAATGTTGGAGGATCTGTCTCAAGTAACAATTTGGACTGTGGTCTTGGCCAGAGTTAGTTGCACTTGGATAATCTCGGATGCATTATGCTGAGCAACTAGCCTGGAGGTGTGGATATACTTAATAAATATGGACAAGCCTCTACCTTTAGTGTTTCGGTCCAGGTTAGGTGGCCGAAAGGTGTGGTATGAATTATAGCTTGGTAATGCAGGGGTGCTATCTGGAGCCTTGAACCAGGTCTCTGTCACTGCACAGCTGTCGATGTTCTCCATTTTAAGGAGTGCCTTGAGTGAATGCATTTTGAGGTTTAGACTTCAAGCATTGAGTAGCATTACCCTCAGATTTTGCTTGCCTGTGCCTGTTAAGGTGGTAAATTTGTCATTTGAACCTTGCCTAAAAAAGGCACTTTGCGGGTGGCATGAGCCTTAGCCAGTATCCAGAATCCCAAGGGTAACAGGTGCAGGCCATCTCTGGCAAAGCATTGTGGTCTATCAGTCATGTCATCTCAGGCAGACAGATACTGGATCCCCTTAGAATGACACCAGAAGCTTAGCCAATTGTTGAAGTCAATCATTTTGTCCTTGTACTGTGGTATCATTCTGGGTGATAGCAGGATGCTACTCAGGGCTAGGGTCATACTTGCCTGGGCTACAAGATCGGAGAGCTCCTACATGTCTCTTTTCATGTAGTCCAGGGAGGTATGTCTCAGGTCATTCACACCAACATGGACAATGACAGAGTCATATTTGTTCTTTTTGTGGAGTGACCTGAGTGCGTGTATTATGTGGTAGATCCTGGCACCTGACAGTCAGCTGACAGCAACTTTCTCCTTGTTTAGCCTGGTGAGTGGAACATCAGTGTGCCTGACTATAGAGTCACCTATGACTAGAGTGTTGGGTACATTGTTATGCCTTATGGGCTGTGGTTGAGTGGCACACTAAGTTTGTAGGCTATGTGTCATTTGGGTTGTGTTGGGGGTGGAGGTTGCTTGCATTTCTGGTTTGGAGGTCTCTATTGCTTGAGCAGATTTTTATTAAGAGCTACTGCAAATGTAGGTGTGTGTTTCGTGTTTCTATGTGTGCATGTTTTGGTGGTGTATGTTTTGAGGGACTATGTGATGAGTGTGGTGTGGTGTGGTGCAAGTGTTTACCTTCTCCTCTTGACTGTCTAGTCCAGTCATGGGTGAAGAGAGCTTTGCTTCCAGCTTTCCTATATAAGTGCATCTCTCACAGTTTGTAGTGTTGGGTGGTAGGAGGAGAGGGTTGTCTGTGTACATGAGGCAATTCCTGCATTGCCCCAAGATACCCAGATTCATCAGGTAGACAGGAGAAAACACCGGGAGCTGACCCATAGACATGCCTGGATAGGAGCTTATTTATTAAGTACTAAAAACTGTTTTTCTCTAGACAAGTGAGGAAAGTTGAGTGCTGTAGTAATTTGTAGCTTATTTAGTGCTTAAAACAAGTTCTGAACAAGTGTTGAGCTCGCTCAAAGAAACAGATTTTAGTGCTAAAACTAAAAACCTGGCTCATTCTAAGGGAAAATTTGAAGAGCAGACTTTATGGCGCCGGGTATAGTTTAACCCTAGCTAAGCGGCGATGCATAAAGTGTATCATCATCTTCTTTCGGCTGTTCCCATTAGGGTTCGTCACAGCAGATCACCTGTTTCCATTTCTTCCTGTCCTCACACCAACTAACTGCATGTCCTCTCTCACCACATCCATAAACCATATCTTAGGCCTTCCTCTTTTCCTGTTACCTGGTAGCTGCATCCTTAGCATCTTTTTCCCAATATACTCAGCATCCCTCCTCAACAAATGTCCAAACCAATGGAATCGTGCCTCTCTGGCTTTGTCTCCAAACCTTCCAACCTGGGCTGACCCTCTAATATACTTATTCCTAATCCTGCCCACCCTCGTCACACCCAGTGCAAATCTTAACATGTTTAATTCTGCCACATCCAGCTCAAACTCCTGCCTTTTTGTCAGTGCCACTGTCTCCAACCCATGTAACATAGCTGGTCTCACTACCCTCTTGTAGACCTTCCCTTTCACTCTTACAGGTACTCGTCTGTCACAAATCACTCCTGACACTCTTCTCCACCCACTCCATCCCACCTGTAGTCTCTTCTTCACCTCTCTTCCACACTCACCGTTACTCTGAACTATTGACCCCAAGTATTTAAACTCATCCACCTTCGCCACCTCTACTCCTTGCATCCTCACCATTCCTCTATCCTCCCTCTCATTCACACACATATATTCTGTCTTATTCCTGCTGACCTTCATTCCTCTTCTCTCTAGAGCATATATCCATCTCTTCAGGGTCTCCTCCACCTGTTCCCTACTCTCACTACAGATCACAATGTCATCTGCAAACATCATAGTCCACGGGGACTCCTGTCTGATCTCGTCTGTCAACCTGTCCATCACCATTGCAAATAAGAAAGAGCTCAGAGCTGATCCTTGATGTAACCCCACCTCCACCTTAAATGCATCCATCACTCACACCGCAGACCTCACCACTGTCACACTACCCTCGTACATATCCTGTACCACTCTTACATACTTCTATGACACTCCTGACTTCCTCATACAATACCACAACTCCTCTCTAGGCACCCTGTCATATGCTTTCTCTAAGTCTACAAAAACACAATGCAACTCCTTCTGACATTATCTGTACTTTTCCATCAACACTCTCACTTAAACCAGAGCTAATACACTTTTAGAATAACAGACACTAAGTCTTCAATCAGTAAATCTCAACTTAGAAGGATGTAAGCTACCTGTCCTGCCACAACAGTGCAGACCACAAACATTCTTAATGTAAAACAACTGGTCTGGAGCCCAAGTGCTTAAACCAAAAGGCTTAGAGTAACAGTTACAATTTAATCAGGCTACTACCAAGCAGTAATAAATGTAGCAGAATAAATACAAATGAGTACTTTTAAGAAGAGGCAAAAGCAAAATAAAACACAGTTTATTTTAGTAAAGTGCAAGGAGAGAGGAAGAAGGAGCAGAAGAAAAATTCAAGGTTAAGAACCTAAGTGGGTTGGACTTCTCAAATGTTCTCTCTGTATTAAGTAGACTGAACACCAGACTGAAGGGCGGGGGGGCCCGATCAAATTTACAGTAGGGGCGGGCAACTGCAAAGCCACCAACTATAACACCACCACAAGAATAGGGTGGGGGGGGGACAGTTTCAGGACAGATGAGAAACAGAAACAATGCCAGAAAATATATAAAATAATTCAGTCAGGCAAAATGCAGAACTCTGAAAGGTTAAAATACCAAGAAATATACTTATCAATCAGCGATATATTTCCAGGTTGTTTGAGAGTCACACTGCAGCCAGAACACCAGGAGTTTCCAACAGTGTATGCAGGAATTTACAAACAGAAACTATTTTTAAATCAGAAAACCCTGAAGCAATCAAATAACACAAAAGTTGTTAGACCAGTTTTATAAACTTCACCACAGGAATAGGGGGGAAGCAGTTTCAGGACAGATGAGAAACAGAAAGCAATGCAGTTTCAGGACAGATGAGAAATAGAATGCAATGCATTTTCAGGACAGATGAGAAACAGAAAACAATGCCAGAAAATATATAAAATAATTCAGTCAGGCAAAATTAAGACAATGCAGAACTCTGAAAGTTTAAAATGCCAAGAAATATACTTATCAGTCAGCGATATATTTCCAGATTGTTTGAGAATCACACTGCAGCCATAACTCCAGGACTTTCCAACAGTGTATTTCTACCTGTTTGCCACAGTTTACAGTTAACTCATATTCTCCTGTTCAGCTCTTCCTATAACTGCTGTTTACTCATATCTCCTGTTCAGCTCTTCCTATAAAAAACAATTATATACATACTTTAAAATGTAGATTGTCTCTGTTTGCTAGATTTGGTGAATGCAGCCTGCAGCTGAAGCTGCATGTCTCAATACCCCATTCCCAGTGGCTCTGCCTTCTAAGAGAGAGTATTAGTTTCCCCTGCAGTAAATGGCAAGATTAAAAAGTATTGTCCCAGGGAAAAAATACTACAGTTGGGTTCCTACATCAGACTATTGCTACCACTGTCAAAGTAATATTGGTGATAGCCAAGTCAATGGCTCAGATGAGTCCAATATCTCCATAAAGCCTCTTAGTTTATATACAGACCTGAAAGTTGAATTAGTAATGTTTCAAAACTATCAACATGAAAAATTCTTCTAAATTTAATTTAAAGGTCATGCTGCTAAATGCTAGGAGTCTTAGCATGGAATTGCACTCATTGCAAGCATTCCTTGCCCTGGAGGATGCTGCCATTTGTGCAATCACTGAAACCAGGTTCAAAGCTGCTTGGAGCACCCCAGCCTTACCAGGTTACTCATCTTACCTTTTTTTCAGACCCCAAATGGAGGGCTACAAAGCCAAATGGGGTGGAGTTCTAATATTTATCAAAGACATACACATCTTCAGGGTGGTCAAACAGAATGGCATACAAGAGACACTCCAAGTGCAGCTAACTGTTGACAAAACACCTGTTCAAATCATAGCTATCTACAGACCCCCAACCATGACTCAAGATGCCCACTCCACCTATCTGGACTTATTTTAATCCATTCAACCCTCTACCCTGATCTTGGGTTACTTTAACTTCCCAATCATAGAGTGGAAGACCTATTCTAGCCCAAACATGAATGCCCAGAGATTCCTTGACTTCATCAATGCCAATGCATTGGCTCAGCTGGTCCACACCCCTATGAGAGGTGAAAATATCCTGGACCTGGTCCTAACCAATATGAGTAGCCACTGTAGCACCCCTACAGTGTCATCCTCCTTGGTAAGATCCGACCATAAAGTAATCACTTTCGTAGTCACTACCTCCTCTGCCCCCCCCCCCCACACCTGTCAGGGTCAAACAAAAAAACTTTTCCAAAGCTGACTGCAATCTCCTGAGAGCAGGTATAAGCAGCTTCAAAGCCACTGTCCCATCAGTTGGAACTAACACCAAAAAAATATATGAGCACCTACATAGCTGTATGGACTCAGCAATACCTGACAGGACCAAATCATCTTTCTCAAGGAAGATTAAACCTGTCTGGTGGACAGCAGCAATAAACAAACTCTATAATAAAAGGAAAAAGTTGCTGTCCAGGACCAAGAAGGAGCAGGTGCCAAGACTGAAGCAATCTCTCCTTTGTCTGAACAAGCAAATAATGTTGCTGGTGAAATCCTCTAAGACTAACTTGAAGTCCAAATTGGCCACATCCACTAAGGGCAACCAGAAGACCTTCTTCACATACATCCACAATCTCAAAGGTAACATCCAAATCTGCTCTGAACTGGTGGTCAATTACACCACATAAACACATGCCATAGATATAACCAAACTGCTGGCAGATAGGTTCAGTGAAACCTTCACCCTCCTGTTCCCCCCATCAGTAAACCAGAACATCCCCAGCACCTACTCCCCTTCCCTCATCATCAGGGTGCAGGTCTTTAATGCCCTTTGAAAGGCAAAAAATATAGTCTTCATGGGACCTGACAACATCTATGGCTGTATCCTACATGAACTCAGGCATGAACTCTCAGCTCCATTGGGCACTCTATTCAACCAACGCCTGAGCACAGCTTCATTCCAGCTGAATGGAGGACAGCCACTGTTATCCCTCTACACAAAGGTGGAGCATCAACTGACCAGGCAATTATAGGTCTATCAGCCTAACTAGCCTGATCTGCAAGGCCATGGAATTCATTAACATGGACCTTAAAAACAAGGACATTAGCAACCACCAAACACTTGACTCCACACAGTTTGGTTTTGTAAAAGGGAGATCATGCCTGTTAAAGTTGGTTGACTTTTTCGAAACAGTCACCAAAACCGTGGATGAGAGGAAGACACCTACACTGACCTAGCCAAAGCCTTCAACACTATTGCCCAGTCTGGCATAATAGATAAACTCTTGCAGCTAGGCATCAACCCATATGTTACCAGATGGGTAACTAACTGGCTCATTGGTAGAATCCACTCAGTCAAAATAGGGGAAGCCACCTTTAGTAGTAGACCCATAATGAGCAGTGTACCCCAAGGATCAGTCTTGGGGCCTCTACTATTTCAGATATACTTTTCTGAGGTGCAAGCCAAAACCAGTGGTCTGTGGCTGATCAAGTCTGCAGATGACTGCAAACTAGGTGCAGTCTTAAATTCCCCTAGTGATGTGCACATGCTCCAAGAGGGCCTTACCCAAACTAATGACTGGTGCCAGAAACATGGCCTGAAACTGAATGCCAAGAAATGTATCACTATTCCCTTTGGGGAAAATGGCATCCCCACTAATTATCACATTAATAACAATATACTAAGCATGCAATCAGTCGTGAGGGACTTTGGCACCCAGGTTGATAGCAACCTGACTTTTACCACCAAGTTGCCTCAGTTGTATGGAAGGCTTTCTACATGGCCCACCTCATAAGTAAGGGTATTTCATACAGTAACAAGGAGGTCATAACATCCCTGTACTCTTCCCTTATCAGACCCATTATCGAGTATAATGGCCCCTATAGCATGTACCTTGCCAAGCACATGCAGCAGCTGGAAAGACCACAGAGGTTCCTGACCAGGAAAATCCAGGGACTCAAACACCTATCCTATACAGATAGGCTAAAAGCCCTGTCCCTCTACTCAGTCTTGTACAGACTGCTCAGAGGTGACCTGTGTCTGGCATACAAGGCCAGCTCAGACCCAGCCTTGCTGGAGTTGCTGCATATCTGTAAGTCAAACTCTACTCATGCAACCTGCATACAAAGCCTCAACCTGGTCTGTGACATTAATAGAACTTGTTAGTGGGATAGATTTTTGTCCCAAAGACTCCATCTGTGGAACATACTTCTACTCCATGTCAAGCAGAGTTCCTCTCTAGCCCTCTCTAAGAGGAACCTGGACAACTGGATGGGAAACAGAAAATATACCCCTGGGATTCCAACTGTGTCTCTGCTGGACAGGGGAAACAGGTGCTGACTTTGTGGGAACATGGGTGAAATTCTTGGCTAGGCGTATAAGGGCCTCCAGGCCAACAGCTTAGTATCATCCTATGAACCTATGAAAGAATCAATAATAGAGAAGAATGGCATCACCCAACATGTGTACACATACTGGTAGTTGTTCTTAAGGGGTAATCCCTAAATGGATGTTATAGACATTCCAAACACAGAATGTATTGATCTCAATAAGGTCAAAAGAAATGTGCTGCACAGGCAAGGTTAACTGCAGATACTCAAGCCTGTAACTTCCATAAATGGACCTATTCTAAGACGAAGATGGTAAGTGCTTAGTTTTTTGAGTTAAAATATATAGACATATAATTAAGTACTGATCAGAGCTCAACAGTAAGGACATTGTGCTAAGGGATCCTAGTAATAAATTGGTTCCAAAGGTAACTACCAGCTACCATTAAACACTGGATATGACATGCTGAATTTTGGAATACACAGTTTTGTGATATTAGTAGAGAGAGGGCTGTGTTATGAAAATAAGTTTAAGGAATCAACTAATGAATTATTGGACAGATATGAAAACAATCCAGTGAGAACCTTGATTCCTATCCTGTTTTGTGTATAGATTAATACTAGGATAACTGCCATTTTAAGCCTAAGTGCGTACCCATGTGAGAATCAAACTCTGCACTTTCTGTCTGTAACATAGAGACCTTAACCATTATGCCAACATGCTATGCATTTGGTATGAAACACAGGGTCACATTGCAATGTATTGCATAGAAGGTCAACAAGAAACATGTTTAGGCAAACCAACATGTGAAAGGGGAAGGTGAGGCTATGAAATGGGTTTTAAGTTACTATGAGGCTCATAAAAACTGCTTTCTGTTATTATGCCACAGTCAAATGAATGAAATGCACAGTAAAAGTAGAAAGAAATGAACTGCATGGGGTTCATAGATTTTGGCAACATGAGCACTTTGGTCAAAGTCCAATATCTATGTAAGAGAAAGTTCTGCTTCCACAACTCCCCCTAGTCCATTGAAGTCATTTGTATACACAAAGAAAGTGCTTAAGTAATAACCTAAGCAGAAATACAAACTTGATATGGAAAATCTAGTGGCAGTGGTGAATTAGCTGAACCATGGTGTAATTATAGGACAGGACAGCCTTTCTTTAAGTATCTCTGGAGAAAGTAGGTAGGGAATAATTACCAAGGTGTGTGGTACTGCCAATCCTACCAGAATGCGAACAAAGACTCATAGTCCAGATAGAAGGTTACACCAAAAGCAGCCTGATAGACTGAGGCAAAACTGAAAGTCATGGTAGATGGTTCAGAAAAATGCAGTATGGATAAATTTACCTAAAGAGAGAGAGAACCCTCGTATGGATGGGAAGACAAACTCCCTGAAGCTTGCAAAAGAGGATGAGGCTTCATAAGAATTGAGAAAGAATGTAAAGTCCCCAGAATGTTGAGAGGGGTAAAGTTCAGAAAAACTAGAAGGAGAAAGAGTTCCATTAAGTAAAACATGACAGCCCCTGTGGAGGAAGATAGTAACATTTCAGAGGAGAAGTCAGCTACTTTTCCTTAAAAAGGACTGAGTTACTGTGCTTGCTTTCAACAAGCATGACTTCCTTTGTGACTATCTCATTGACAACACATCCATCAAAGCTGATCCCATAGTCAGGAATCTGAGACTCTATTGTAAGGAATTCCTTTTTCATTCCAAAGCTTATCTCTAAATGTAGAGCATCCAGGTCCAGGGATATAATCAATCTGGTGTACTTGGCTAATCATTGAATATACGTCCTCATTTAGTATGTACCTGTCCAATCACTTTTTAAGACTGCAGTTACCACACTTTCTTGATAAAAGAAGATCAAGGGCCTAAATGAAAAGAACTATTTTGACCATCACACTCAATCATCTCAGTATGACACTGGCTGTTAGGAGGCAAACTCTGCCTCGAATATCGATCCTCAACAAACTTGATCCTGTCAGACCTATTGTACATTTGTAAATCCAATGATAGATTGGACACCCGCTCAAGATATCTTCTCTTTTCCAACATAAATAGAACATGCTGCAGGGTTAAGTATGCATCACAAAGAATAGACCTATAGAGCTGTCTTCCACTCCACATAAAGCAAAGTACTTCTCTTAATCTATTAAAATGTAATTTGAATGAATAGATGGAAAACTGCAAGGTTATCTTTAGTTTAGCAGCCATGTCCTTCAGGCATAGAAGCAACAAGTAAATGTCTCAAAATGTTCTTATTTTGTCCACCTCTGTGTTGTTCATGTGCAATATATAAAGGGTAATAGTTACCATGGAAGAGTAAGTCTAGACTTTTTAAGATTTGCATAACACAATAGTCTAAAAAGTACTTATGATCCTAGGAACCCATAATCTACCCACCAAGACATGATCTGTCTGAGTTTTCAAACAACTTAGAACGTCTGTTTGCCATCTACAAATTGAAGGGTTACTGAAAAAGATCAAGACAACCTTTATATTCATGCTGTAAAAAGTACAGCATTCAGATAGGAAAAACTGAGACCATCTACTGTCTTAGTTAATGTTTTCTGTAAGGGCAGTTCAACAAGTCTCCACAGACTTTAGCCCCTTTAAGTTCTTATATGGCTGACACCCAAAGGGTTTATTGACATAACCAAGGAATTCTGAGAAAATAAAACCCCTTTCTGAACTGTTTTGGAGCATTAAGATAGTTTAAAGGAGAGAATGAGAGTCATATTGTCCATTGTTGGGAAGCACTTGGAGAAGACAGAGGCAAATCAACATGGTGTATATAATCAGAATGCTCAAAATATAGAGGATACTGAGTCTAGGTCCTACTGCTTACAATGGAGAATAAGATCCTAGTCAAATGGTGAGGGGCTTATGAAATCCACAGAAAGTTGAATGAGATGAATTACAATAGTGAAACAAGTAGAGAAAGAAAACATGAACAAATCTACCACATAACTATGTTAAAACCTGAGAAAAGTATCATAGTAATGTTTTTAAAGTGGAATCAGAAATGGTTAGCTGGGAGTAGAAAAGGAAACTAGTGGCCATTTCCTAAGATGTTGTGAATGCCACCATCGCCAGGACCTAAAACAATACATGCAAGAGTTCCTTTTAAGTAAAGATATATATATATATATATATATATATATATATATATATATATATATATATATATATATATATATATATGTATATATATATATATATATATATATATATATATATACATACGTACATATATGTTTCCCCTGCATTTGACTGAACATATGTTTGTCCAACAAATGCAGGGGGCATGATTTTATGTCAGTGATGAAAATGGCTGAAAATTGCACGTCAAAGGTGTGGATGGCTGTTGGCTAAATGGTGGCTATGTCGAACATGTGGAATGTTGATACAGGTATGTGGGGTTGAGAGTTGAGACTGTGTGTGTGTGTGTGTGTGTGTGTGTGTGTGTGTGTGTGTGTGCGTGCGTGCGTGCGTGTGTGTGTGTGTGTGTGTGTGTGTGTGTGTGTGTGTGTGGGAGGGGGAGGTCTATATTAGATGCATGAAACTGCTTTTGAGCGAACACATGAAGAGCGACACATATTCATTGAACTGCATTTAAGCGATTCGATGAATATGTCACAGGGCAAGGAGGTAGTTGGCCAACTACATGGAGTTGCCCTTTCCTTCGCTATAGTGCGATCTCGGAGTTGGTATATTTAGTTAGGGGGGTGTAGGGGGCGAAGTGCCCCACCTGATAATGTTTTTCAATTTTTTATTTTTTCTGGCCACATGAATTTTTTTCACTAGGAAAAAAATTTGATTATGTGGCCGTTCACTATTTACAGGTTTCACGTATTATTTGTCGACTTTTATGTAGTCGCATATATACACTTTCGTTATTCTGATATAGACCCATGTGTGTGTGTGTGTGTGTGTGTGTGTTTATGTGAGTTAAGATTAGGGTTGGGGTGAGTGAAAGATGAATCCTGTGTGTTGTGTGTGAGCTTGTGTATTTTAGGGTAAGGGTTAGGTTAGGGGATAGATGTAGTGTTGTTTGTATGGGTTTGTAAATGTTTGTGTGTCTGAGTCTGTCGTGTGTAGTGACAGTGTTACAGGAAGGGTTTAATGACCTTAAGGTGTAGAGTTAGGTTTGGAGTAAGGGGCAGCATTACGGTTAGGGTTAGCACCCATTACGAATGTGGTATAGGAAGGTTGAGTATGACTTGTTCAATCAGGGTGATATAGAATTGAAACTGTACAATTTTTTTGAAGGTTGAACATCCTATGATACTGACCATATTCGGCATTCCTAAAATATATAAATGCATTGAAAATCCCCCACGTTGCCTGGTAGCAGCTGCAGCAGGGTCTAAGACCCATCCATTGGTGTTATTTGTTGATGGTAAACTGAAAAAATCCTTAACAAATATCCTTATGTTCTGAAGGATTCTTGGGACTTTTTAGACAACATCAAGCATGAATTTTTCAATGATGATTAGTTGTTAGTTACTGTGGATGTAGTGGACTTATTTTCCTGTATTCTACATGAAATAGGAACCAAGTGGTTCAGAGACACTCTTCTTTTATGTTATTTCTTACATAATAGAGAAATAATTATGATAGCTGATTTTAAGAAAATAACCCTCCACAATAGTTTTATTTACTTTGAAGTCAAGTATTTCACACAATTGACAAGAGTAGTGATGGAAGCAGATTGTGCTCCACTATATGGCAACATGGTCTTATGGTATTAAGAGCACAATTATGTGTTTAAATCTATATTTATGCAGTATGTGGCTATGTTCTTACGTTTTTGTGTTACATTTTTATTATTTGGAAAGGTAATTTATTACAACTAAATGATTTTATTAAGTTTTGGATTAATTCTGCAGAATTTTTAAAATTTACTTTTACATATTCTAATGTAAATATGACAAAGGGGGATACTGCCAGCACAGCTATCTAGAATTTTGTAAATAATTATATGTCATTTGTGAATATCAACATGATTTATAAAAGATCCTTGTGTTACAAATGTATTAGAACTGTATGTAATGTGTATGTCAAACTGCTGGTGCCGAAGTGTGTGTTGAAAAGGTTTTTGCAAAGTGCTGTTTGAACTGTAACAGCTGTGTGCCCTACTAGAATAGAACAGAAATGTACATGCACTATCATAACTATGTAAATGTATATATTTTAACAGTGGAAACTGGAATACAGGAGGTTAACTTTAGAAAAATAACTGAAATTAAATTTCTTTATGGCTACCTAATAAAAGATGGTCCCCCCAGATTTAATAAAATCCTTGTAGGCATAGTGTAGAGCCTACATGGAAGGTACCATGTCCGTGTATGCAGCTCCCCCTCAGTAGTGCACCATGCATATTTATGATGGCATGTTGCTGAGGGAGAGCTGTGGAACATGGTTATTGAATCAGTGTAGGGAGTGTGTCATGTGTCCACAGATGAGTGACACCATCCTCCCTGCACTGTCCAAGTGCATGATATCAATGTAAGTAAGTTTTTTTTTATTATTAAATTTTTTTTTTTAAGTTTGAACGGCACGGCTCACACCAATAGACATGTGCCAGACATCTAAAAATAGAAACTGGATGCATTTAAGTTTTGAATCAAAGGTCAAGTTTAAGCATAGCTTAATGGGTTTGTGCAGCGTGGCATGATGCTTAACACTGCTTAAACTTAGTTCAGAAGTATTTGAAAAAGAAATGCAGCATTCCACATATCCACGTGACCAAGTGCATAGAGTTACAGCGTTATGTGCAGTAGGTGCGGGGTTTGCATACAGGGAAGGGAAATTAATCAATTATTTTAGAAATATAAATTATGCCAATTATTTTTATATCATTATCTGATGCGCTCAGCTAAGCTCTGTTAAGCCTTGCTATGCCATGATAAGCCCTGCTTAAACAACCTTTGTTTACCCACTGCCTGGCAGCCATTGGCTTTGTTTGGCTGTGCTTAGCTGGTTTGCCCAGTGCTAAGCACTGTTAATCGCCGCTAAGCATTTGCCAGTTTAAGCACTGCTCAGCTCAGCTGCACTGGTTTGCTCCATGCCAAGCACCACACTGCATTTTTTAAAATTGCCAAGTGGTGTGTATGGGTGGGAACATAAGTTATATTAAGCACAACAGGTGGGAATACAGCATAACCAGTTGGAGTTTGAACTGTGCAGGAACTATGGCAAGCATTAAAGAGGGTATGCACTTCCAGGTGTAGAGGTGGGGCATTCTGGAGTCCAGGGTCATGGTTGGACTCATAGTGAAAGACCATGATGACTGGCAGCTGCAGGGGCAGTGCCAGGGATCAGAGTGCAAGGTGGAGGCAGAGACTGGCTGGCACACAATCTTACCAGTGCTACAGGTATCCCCCACACAGGTGAACAGGTCCATCATCACTATGATGACCTGAAGCATTGGAAAGGGGATCTTCTGAACACCTAGACCAGGGAAGTTTGGGTTGGGAATGCCCCACAAGTTTATAAGTACTGTTAGCATTGTTTAACCCATACCTAATCTGAATGTTTGATAGACAGGTATCCATAACGGTGTGCATCTCTCCCTACAGCCGCATAGGCAAGAGCTCGCAACGTAGAGGTACATGTAGGGTGTTTGGCCAGGTTGTGCCATGAGTGTGATGAGTACAGATTAATTTGCAATCTATAGTCAAATAAGCAAGAAAGAGTAAAGCAGTAACTGCCAACAGGTACATAGAGTAAAGGTTTGTGTATTGCAATGAATGTGGATGTAGGCCTGTACTGCAATAAGTGAATACTGCCAACCATAGTGCATTAAACAAGGAAGACTAAAGCATTAACCATGATAATGTAAATGAAATAACACTTCTACTGCAATAATTGTGGCATTACAGCTGTATTGCAGCACCTGCATTATGTCAACTGTGGTATAATAAAGACTCAAAATTATTCCATTAAGTGCATGAAGGTACCCCTAATAAAGCTGTGTTGTGCAATATGTGTGTAAGTAGGGCTGTTTTGCATGAAACTGAGTATGACATCTACTCTGAAATAAAAAAAACAAAATAATACCACTACCTGCTTCAAGGTATAGCTAATAAGGAGTGTTATGGAATAAATGTAGATTCAGAGCTGTAGTACAAGAACTGCATTATGACACCTGTTCTGGACCAACATCTGATGCAATAGCATGAACACCCAAGGTATATTGAGTATATCACGATTGTCTTGTGTTAACCATTGTATTTCAGCTGTGTGCATCCATGTTCTGAGGTATGGTGCTGCAGGCAAGTATGGCAGTGTAATAGCTGTAGACTGCAAATATACTAACTGTAACTGTATATGGGTGAGGTAGCCAACCCAATAATCTGATATGTTTTGTAGACTTCACTAATATTTCCACCCACCAACAGTATATTGTGTACACCTGCATTCTATGCAATAATGTATAGTTTACCTAGTATCTCTGTCATGCATGAATCTCATGCATGTGTGTGCAAATGTCACTGCAGTCTAGTATAAACCTGTAGTACTATTATCAGGTCAGATTTATATATACACTTTCGTTATTCTGATATAGACCCATGTGTGTGTGTGTGTGTGTGTGTGTGTGTGTGTGTGTGTGTGTTTATGTGAGTTAAGATTAGGGTTGGGGTGAGTGAAAGATGAATCCTGTGTGTTGTGTGTGAGCTTGTGTATTTTAGGGTAAGGGTTAGGTTAGGGGATAGATGTAGTGTTGTTTGTATGGGTTTGTAAATGTTTGTGTGTCTGAGTCTGTCGTGTGTAGTGACAGTGTTACAGGAAGGGTTTAATGACCTTAAGGTGTAGAGTTAGGTTTGGAGTAAGGGGCAGCATTACGGTTAGGGTTAGCACCCATTACGAATGTGGTATAGGAAGGTTGAGTATGACTTGTTCAATCAGGGTGATATAGAATTGAAACTGTACAATTTTTTTGAAGGTTGAACATCCTATGATACTGACCATATTCGGCATTCCTAAAATATATAAATGCATTGAAAATCCCCCACGTTGCCTGGTAGCAGCTGCAGCAGGGTCTAAGACCCATCCATTGGTGTTATTTGTTGATGGTAAACTGAAAAAATCCTTAACAAATATCCTTATGTTCTGAAGGATTCTTGGGACTTTTTAGACAACATCAAGCATGAATTTTTCAATGATGATTAGTTGTTAGTTACTGTGGATGTAGTGGACTCATTTTCCTGTATTCTACGTGAAATAGGAACCAAGTGGTTCAGAGACACTCTTCTTTTATGTTATTTCTTACATAATAGAGAAATAATTATGATAGCTGATTTTAAGAAAATAACCCTCCACAATAGTTTTATTTACTTTGAAGTCAAGTATTTCACACAATTGACAAGAGTAGTGATGGAAGCAGATTGTGCTCCACTATATGGCAACATGGTCTTATGGTATTAAGAGCACAATTATGTGTTTAAATCTATATTTATGCAGTATGTGGCTATGTTCTTACGTTTTTGTATTACATTTTTATTATTTGGAAAGGTAATTTATTACAACTAAATGATTTTATTAAGTTTTGGATTAATTCTGCAGAATTTTTAAAATTTACTTTTACATATTCTAATGTAAATATGACAAAGGGGGATACTGCCAGCACAGCTATCTAGAATTTTGTAAATAATTATATGTCATTTGTGAATATCAACATGATTTATAAAAGATCCTTGTGTTACAAATGTATTAGAACTGTATGTAATGTGTATGTCAAACTGCTGGTGCCAAGTGTGTGTTGAAAAGGTTTTGCAAAGTGCTGTTTGAACTGTAACAGCTGTGTGCCCTACTAGAATAGAACAGAAATGTACATGCACTATCATAACTATGTAAATGTATATATTTTAACAGTGGAAACTGGAATACAGGAGGTTAACTTTAGAAAAATAACTGAAATTAAATTTCTTTATGGCTACCTAATAAAAGATGGTCCCCAGATTTAATAAAATCCTTGTAGGCATAGTGTAGAGCCTACATGGAAGGTACCATGTCCGTGTATGCAGCTCCCCCTCAGTAGTGCACCATGCATATTTATGATGGCATGTTGCTGAGGGAGAGCTGTGGAACATGGTTATTGAATCAGTGTAGGGAGTGTGTCATGTGTCCACAGATGAGTGACACCATCCTCCCTGCACTGTCCAAGTGCATGATATCAATGTAAGTAAGTTTTTTTTTATTATTAAATTTTTTTTTTTAAGTTTGAACGGCACGGCTCACACCAATAGACATGTGCCAGACATCTAAAAATAGAAACTGGATGCATTTAAGTTTTGAATCAAAGGTCAAGTTTAAGCATAGCTTAATGGGTTTGTGCAGTGTGGCATGATGCTTAACACTGCTTAAACTTAGTTCAGAAGTATTTGAAAAAGAAATGCAGCATTCCACATATCCACGTGACCAAGTGCATAGAGTTACAGCGTTATGTGCAGTAGGTGCGGGGTTTGCATACAGGGAAGGGAAATTAATCAATTATTTTAGAAATATAAATTATGCCAATTATTTTTATATCATTATCTGATGCGCTCAGCTAAGCTCTGTTAAGCCTTGCTATGCCATGATAAGCCCTGCTTAAACAACCTTTGTTTACCCACTGCCTGGCAGCCATTGGCTTTGTTTGGCTGTGCTTAGCTGGTTTGCCCAGTGCTAAGCACTGTTAATCACCGCTAAGCATTTGCCAGTTTAAGCACTGCTCAGCTCAGCTGCACTGGTTTGCTCCATGCCAAGCACCACACTGCATTTTTTAAAATTGCCAAGTGGTGTGTATGGGTGGGAACATAAGTTATATTAAGCACAACAGGTGGGAATACAGCATAACCAGTTGGAGTTTGAACTGTGCAGGAACTATGGCAAGCATTAAAGAGGGTATGCACTTCCAGGTGTAGAGGTGGGGCATTCTGGAGTCCAGGGTCATGGTTGGACTCATAGTGAAAGACCATGATGACTGGCAGCTGCAGGGGCAGTGCCAGGGATCAGAGTGCAAGGTGGAGGCAGAGACTGGCTGGCACACAATCTTACCAGTGCTACAGGTATCCCCCACACAGGTGAACAGGTCCATCATCACTATGATGACCTGAAGCATTGGAAAGGGGATCTTCTGAACACCTAGACCAGGGAAGTTTGGGTTGGGAATGCCCCACAAGTTTATAAGTACTGTTAGCATTGTTTAACCCATACCTAATCTGAATATTTGATAGACAGGTATCCATAACGGTGTGCATCTCTCCCTACAGCCGCATAGGCAAGAGCTCGCAACGAGGTACATGTAGGGTGTTTGGCCAGGTTGTGCCATGAGTGTGATGAGTACAGATTAATTTGCAATCTATAGTCAAATAAGCAAGAAAGAGTAAAGCAGTAACTGCCAATAGGTACATAGAGTAAAGGTTTGTGTATTGCAATGAATGTGGATGTAGGCCTGTACTGCAATAAGTGAATACTGCCAACCATAGTGCATTAAACAAGGAAGACTAAAGCATTAACCATGATAATGTAAATGAAATAACACTTCTACTGCAATAATTGTGGCATTACAGCTGTATTGCAGCACCTGCATTATGTCAACTGTGGTATAATAAAGACTCAAAATTATTCCATTAAGTGCATGAAGGTACCCCTAATAAAGCTGTGTTGTGCAATATGTGTGTAAGTAGGGCTGTTTTGCATGAAATTGAGTATGACATCTTCTCTGAAATAAAAAAAACAAAATAATACCACTACCTGCTTCAAGGTATAGCTAATAAGGAGTGTTATGGAATAAATGTAGATTCAGATCTGTAGTACAAGAACTGCATTATGACACCTGTTCTGGACCAACATCTGATGCAATAGCATGAACACCCAAGGTATATTGAGTATATCACGATTGTCTTGTGTTAACCATTGTATTTCAGCTGTGTGCATCCATGCTCTGAGGTATGGTGCTGCAGGCAAGTATGGCAGTGTAATAGCTGTAGACTGCAAATATACTAACTGTAACTGTATATGGGTGAGGTAGCCAACCCAATAATCTGATATGTTTTGTAGACTTCACTAATATTTCCACCCACCAACAGTATATTGTGTACACCTGCATTCTATGCAGTAATGTATAGTTTACCTAGTATCTCTGTCATGCATGAATCTCATGCATGTGTGTGCAAATGTCACTGCAGTCTAGTATAAACCTGTAGTACTATTATCAGGTCAGATTTTGTTTCTAGGTGAGCTCTAGGAAAACATCAATCAGTTAGTAGTCAGCAGTGGCTCAGTAGATCAGTTTGTTAAATGCTCTGTCTGAAGTACATTTTGCCACACATAGACCTTGGTTCGAATCCAGTGCCAAGTAGTAAGAAATACTACTGAATTAGCTACGTATTGCTGACAGATGTTCTCTCCACAAGAAAAGAATAAATGGGTGAAGTAGCCCTTGTTCTGAGTAACTTATTTGTGTGTTCAGATGTAACAAACTGTTAACCGCATTGACCAGGAATGTAATAAGACTTCCTAAAATAAAGTAAAAAAGTACAATAGTAAAGAAAGATAATAAAATAAATAAAATGTGTAATCTTAGTATAGCTGCATGCCTGGAGTGTCTCTGAAAGATTGATGAATGTCTATACCCATGCCTGTCAGGGACAGCATGTTAGTTGTTTACTCTCTGTACTGTACACATACATGCCTCACAAGTGTCATGCTGTCACGGACTGTAATTACTGTTGTGTGATCCCTCTGTCACAGATGTATCATTGACATGATTATGTCAATAGCACTACATCAGTCCACAGTACACCTTGGTAATTATATAGATCCACCTGATGTGTAAGTGTTCTCTATAGTTGTGTACCTGCAGGTGTTACTGCTTGACCATACTGTCCCATGTGGATAATGTGAGAGGTATGTACATGCTACAGCAGCTATAGGGCACTGTTATACATAAAGGAAGGACAGACCTGTAAAGTACATAGCAGTACTGTTGTAAACTATATAGCCTATACTGGTATTAATGGACTGTATGTCTCTCTCTCCCCACACCTTATTTTTATCGACATTTATTATCGTTATACATTGGCTATAGTTTACTATGAACATATGTCGTTCTCTAAACATTATTTTGGGGCATGTGATAAATAATTGTTATGTGATACAAGGGTTGCATATTAATATATCTTGTTGAATTACCTATGTTGTTGCCCTTATGCCATAACTGTTACTGGCATGCTGTTAATATACTCCTATGTTATTTTGAAATACTGACTGTTATGTTATGAATTGTTATGCTCCATATCATATGCATTGCTATGTTACTGGATTATTTCCAGTGTTCTGGCATGCTGTTATAACTAACAAAATGTTTTGTTCATAACTAATCTATACATATTGCTATACCTCTATCACCACAGCATGCCAGGGTAGGCCAGTTCCTGCTGTTCCACCTATTATACCTCAGCTGGCCGTGGCACTGGGTACCAGTGCATCTGAGACTCAGGCCAGTGATGTCCCCTCTGCTGGCTCTGCATGACCGTTAGGTGGAACCACTTCAGAGGATGGTGCCAGTCCCTCCTGGAATAGAGTCAGAGGGGCGGTAGTCACCCAAGATCAACTACTGGCCATAGTGTGCAGGATTGTGCATAGGAGCTATGAACAATGCCTGCACTGGATGGAGGCAGACTCAACAACCTGGTAGACACCCAACGTCCAGTACAGCCACCTTCAGGACAATGAAGGAGCAATATTGACTGCCCATGGGTGGGGAGCTCAGTCACACTGCTGCTGACTGGGGGAACATGCATCTCTGATTCCACAATACCCTCCCTGTTCAAGGTGTTTACCTCTCTCATGTTTCACACACCACCCCTATATGCTGTCTTGTCTGTCTGCAAATGCAACCTCTCCTACCCAACCTATGTCCCCACACATGCCTACATCCCTTCCCCAACATTTCAATTTCACCATGAAAAAAGGGCACCTATCCCACAAAAAAAATTCACCCCATACATAGCTCTCCATTTTGCACATGTGTCCACTGGACACAACTAATTAGGTCTAATTGGCTTGACAACACATTTATGTTGTCCTCACACCTCCATCTGGGGCTTGAGAGTCCAAATTCATGTGCAAAGTCTGTAATAACTACACAGCTGTTACTGTACAAGAAATGTAAAGCTATGGTCCTTTCCTACAACCTTCCTGCACAACCCTACTTGTTTTCAGTATGTTTATCCCCCTGCTTCCTCCCATTTCACCACTGTCCTATAACCTTCCTTTTTTGTTTCTTTATTCATTTTTAGCACGGGTTTGCTTGGAGCTAAGCTGCACACCATGCAAATCCACTTACATGTGCTTAGCAGTGCTTTAATGATGCTGTGAGGTTCTTACAGTGTTAGGCACATTTGCAAAATAATCACCCCTGCCATGGCTCAAACCTGAGCTCCCATCAATTATAGCATAGTGCATTAGTCCTCTAGACCACTCAGCTCTAATTTAAAACAGGAGTTTCCAGGGAAATATGCTGATTGCTGCTATCCGACTGCAAGTACATACAATGGGAAAAATGGGAATGTACCTGGGACTATGATGAAAACACTACACCACTAGACAGCCAAATAAATATTAATGGATGTACTTGAGGCCTGGGATAGCAGGCATACTTGTCAACTGCACAGATTGTTGCAGAATGTCCAGAGTTTTGCCCCCATTTTTGGCCCGAATTTCATAAATTCATATTTTAGTGGCAAAGTAGTGGCAAGTCAGTAAAGCTTGAGGTTAGAAAACCACGATAGACATTTGAGTTTCACACTTCATACCCTTCTGAAAACATATGCTAATGCAAAACCTGTTATTCTACCAGCATTCTAAGCTTGCAAGAGCAATATTTAATGATTGTCCCTATTTTTGGACCTTTGTCCCACTTTTGATATGGCTTTGTCCAGATTTCCTGCTCTAAAAGGTTGAGAGGTATGATAGCAGGTTATTGTTCCCTTTTATCAGCAGCATCTGTAAACACACCTGTTAAGGCAGGAATAGAAAAGTACATGTGCACAACTGGGACCCTGCTGCATAACAACTGACTTTGAAAGCCATGCACATAATGATGGATGCAGACATGTCACATATTATATGCATGCACATATATCTTGCAAATACACTTGGTACAGCACTGACTCAATAGGTTAGTCTGTTAAATCCTTTGCATGTACTATATTTTGCCACCCACAGTCCTGGGTTCGAATCCAGTGTGTTGCACATCAATTACATTCTTGTGAACACAGAAAGTAATGACTGAGTCATGCAATTTTATCCCACACAGGTTGCTGCTACTGCATTAACTGCTACCCATGTTTGCAAGTCAAAAGCCTGTAGGTAGGGACACACTGCATATATTTTTATAGCCAAACTATATGCCGCCTACGGCTCTGTGTTTGGCACTGTTACATAACAGATGTACCTTACGCACATGCCTAGATTGGACAATAAAGGGTACCCTTACACTGGATCTGCTGAGATGACACAGCTGACACTGCTGTCTCAGTTACACATACATGTTGCTGTCCTCTAAAGAGTTCACACTCCCCCCTGTGTGTCCTAGGCTGCAGCAGCAGCTGCAGCCTGGAACATACACAGCTGTATATTAAGCTAGCTGTTACAGACCTACCATATCTCACAACCACCTAGAACAAGGGATCCTGACAACACCAAACATAAATGGTGGGGGGCAAAGGACCAGCGACAGGGACATATTTCATAGTTTGCCCCTACAAAGATAGTGAGCTGATAGAATAGCAGCTACTGCATCAGCATACATATTCTGATGGGTATGATGTCTGACATTCACATGTCTCTCCCTGTCCTTACTGACCACATCCCCCAGTGTTTACCACTGAACTAATGTCATGGGACAATGGCCAAGCATATCATACAAAACTGTGGACATACCTCATAAATCTCAACAGTGGACAGTATTTGTACCTACCCTCTGTGATGCTGTAGTCTCCACATGTCATTAATGTCCATCTCAAAGACTAAGAAAGAGCCCGAGGCCTACATGAAGACCTTAAATATTGCATTGTCATGCCATGTCATTGGCTAATGAAAATGCAACCCAGCTGTTTTGGATGCAATTAGCAAGTCTGAGCCATCAATTGGTGCACAGGCAATTACCTGTTGATGAGTATTCCCTACAAAAGACAATCAACTGTCTATGGGGAACAGGTCTGCATGTTAGTTTACTCAAACACACTAGGGTATAGCAATCTGTTTGCAGAGGATCTTGTCAAAAGAGGATTACTTCACTCTAATATGTATATAATATTCACTGTAATACATGTGCCTATATAATGGGATGCAGATGGGAGGATGGAGGTATGGGGAAAAGGGAGTACAACAGTAAACCTATAGTACATCTATGGCATTGACATGTTGGTGATACTCTGCTGTACAACAGCTACAGGCATGCCTCTCAACTCTCCTTGCTTTGAATCAAATCACAGCTCTGCCCCTGTTATTCCCTCCTACAATGGTTGGCTCCTGTAGGAAAAGCAGTGGATTATCATTTAGACATATTGACAGTAAGTAAGGGTGTACACAGCTGTAATATCACATGATATACTATAATTCATCTCCTCTCAGTCTGTCAGTGTCACACAGAAATAGTTCAGACTTTGTAAAGGTGTCCCTGACTGTCCCTGATGTGCTCTGGCTAGGTCAGTGTTTTGTTGACATTTGTACCTCATTGTATGAAAGCTATGGCTAACATACCTGTCAACCCCTTTACAGCAGGAATTCAGGTCATAGCCATTATTAGTCGGGGGACACAGTCCCAAACTCAATGACAGAGTGTACATATTGGCCATACAAAGCAAGAGTATGAATAGACTAATAGAGATTACTGTAGCATAAATGTATTCTGAGGGGTCTTGCATGTGACAGCCAGATCCTCTATATTCTGACAACACCCATCAATGATTGGCCAACCATTTGTCAGACAACCACATGTTTGTGCCAAAAGGACCACATCTATGAGGCACATGTTCACATTCTACAAACATCTGCGTAGTGGAGAGTTATAATGCCTACAGGGGAGATATACTACAGCAGGTTTACATTGCTGTCTGTTATTGTGACTCACTGGTGTAGCTGAACTGCCACATATAGTTGTTGTAATAGCACACAGCTATTTATCTGACAGTGGCTGTATGACATAGTAGTGGGACTTTGCCCATAGGGGACACACCACAGTAGACTGCAGTGATGGGTGTAGAGACATACAGCAGACTTTGTTACAGCACACAGGGACATAACTGTTATTGCTCCTATCTTGATGATACCCACACATGTATTGTGTTAATAGACTTCGGGGTATAACGTGTGAGGGAGCAGTGAACAGTGCACCCATTTTGGTTCTGCAGTGTCTGTACATGGTGGATATCCACGTATCTGGTCCTGTGATGTGTTCCCCTTTTCTTACCTTTCAGGAACAATATATCACAGGAGGCACCCAGCATTTACAGACACAGAAAATAACATTATCCTGGATAGCATCAGACTAAATCTCCACATTCTGCTGTCCAGGAGTCACCAACATTGTGACCAATGTGCAGCACTCTGGGCTGACCTCATAACTGCAGTGAACCAAATTGGCCAACAGGATAGGACCTACAAGCAGGTTTGCCACCGGGCCACAGATATGGTCAATGCTGCATGGCAATGGGCAGCTGCTGTGGCCAGGGACTGTGCTGCCACTGGTGGAGGGCCTGCAACAGTACAACCACTCTTGTCCACAGAGGAATTCCTGGTGAGCCTGGGATCAGCCACCAGCTCCAAGCCATCCATCACCCCATACATCCTGGAGGTGGGTGCCACAACGTCCACATCAGAGGAGCATCCAGGTAAGCTTATTGTGTTCATCTGTGTAATACTGCATCAGTCATTGTGGCAGGCTCTGCATTCCTGTACATGAGTGTCAGGTCTTTCTGCATTGGGGGGTTAGTATTAATGACAGTTATGCACACATACATTAGCTACTGTACATGTGGATATATGCACATATTACCTTGTAACAATGCAACATGTGGTATTGTTGACAATACTTCTCCCTCACATTTTCATAAGTACATCAGGTGTCGCTGGAGTCTGAGGTCCTGTACCTGGTAAGTGTGTTCCTGTTGTTTGACAGATTGTATATACCCTAAGAATGTTAAGGGCTGCCATGTTGCCCTAGGCACAACTGTTATGCTTAGCCTGAGTAGATTAGTTGTATGTTCCATTTCAGAGCAGTTAACTGAAGTACATAGCATGGGTAATCACAGCTGTGTATTTGCAGGAACATTAACATATTTGCACTTATTGTTAAGTAGGACTATACACTCTGCTATACAGGAGGCAATCGCTCCAAGATGCCTGTTCACACACAATAGGGAGAAGGTACACACCTGAGGCACTGATATTACAACTGCCATATTACGCTCAAGAAAGGTGCACTGGGTTTTAGGTGTAGGTCTGTAAGATACACTGTCATATTGCTTATCTCACAGGTGTATTGTACTGGCAACGTTAACTGGATGTAGCTGGAGTGCATGCTATAAAGAGCCTGTCTTGTATGTGTATATTGTGCGTTTGTGTGTTGTGCATGGGATCAGAACTAAGATGTGGGATGTGTAATGCAGTTGTAGCTCCTCATCTGTATGTGTCTGTGTGAATTACCATACATAATAGCACAGGTAGTAATGCACTGATTTGGTCTTCCTCCTTACAGTTGAGTGTGGGGGTTGGCGTCTGTCTCCCTCACAACCTGAGGTCAGTGTTTAATCGATCTCTGATGATGATGGTAGCATTAGTGAGGCACAGGTGGGGTTGTTGGGGGCTGAATCTGTCCCAGGGGTTGACATCCCACTTTCTCCCCATTGTCATCACACAAAGTCAGTATGCCCACAAATACCCTGTCCCCTGAGGCCACAGATATTGGGCAGTCAGAGGGTGGCGACATTGAACAGAACAGTGTGGCAACTATGGCATCAGTGAGTGTAGACACTGACCATAGCCAGAGAGCTGATGAGGTCCCACAAAGGCAGATTAACAGGGATGCTCGAAGGAGGACTGCTGCCCATCCACCTGTCACAGGTGTCACATCATGGGTCACTCATCACAAACTTTGGCCCATCATGGAGGCACAGGCATATTCTGAATGCAACACCAGACAGATGATCAGGATGATGGATGTAGCACAGTCTGACATCCGTGACTGCCTCCACCACATTGGTGATGCCATAGATTGTTTCACTGATGTAGTCGACAGATGGTGGGCTGAGACAGTAACAATGTGGAGATGACTAACTTGGCTGAAGCTTCTGAAATCCAGGATGACCCCAAGGTGTTTTCCACTTCTTTTATTACTACATATAACTTGGATAGTAATAGTTGTTTTAGAATCTTGAAGAAAAATTGGGAAATTTTTAAGAGCGATAGTAGTGTCTTTAACAGTGTTGGTGGATACCCTATTGTAACATATAGGAGAGGTATGAACCTTAAAACTTATTGTGAAGTCAAGAAATCTAACACTGTCAGGACACCTGGCATGTACAAATGTCAAACCTGCAATTATTGTTCACATATTATAGAATCTAATAGGTTTAGTGTGAATAATGTACATTATAACTTGAAATGGAGAAACAATTGCAACTCTAAGTTAGTTGTGTATCTTGCTAAATGCCAGTTTAGTCCAGCGTTCTACGTTGGCAAAACTGAAAGAAAACTTCGTAATCGTATTTATGAGCACCTGTATGCCATCAGGAAAAATAAAACTGAAAATGCTTTGGCAAAGCATATTGTTTTTTTTCCTGATCACAAGTTTAAATTTATTGTAATAGATCAAGTCCACAGTGATGTTAGAGGTGGCCCTGAGGTTCTTAAACTTGATGAAATGGAACTTTCCTGGCAAATTAGATTAAATGCTTATTGTTTGCCAGGTTTAAACGAGGGTTGTATTTTGAGCAGTATATTAAAATTGAAAAATTTAAGACGTTAAAAAACTTTTTAAAACTTTAATATATATTAGGTTTTTATCTGCATTGTTTATTGAGTATTTTAATACATGGTTATTCATATAAAACTGGTAAAAGTAAGGTGGCATTTATGTATTTAATGTGTAGTACCTATTTAAGTGATTTTTATATTAATTGTGTACGATCTGTGATTGGTTAGTAAGGTGTATTTAAATGAGTTGTTTTAATGTCTGACTTGTCTGATGAAGTTTGTGATTTGCCATAAACGAAAAGTGCTTTACAATATACCAACTGTGTGCCTCTTTCAGCCTGCTCAAGTTTTTATCTAGTTCGTGGGCTGAGACAGTGTCAGCCTTTCACTGGACATTGTCTGTATGGAAACATCTGGTTGGAGTAGGGCATCAGACCCATGGACATAGATCAGCAACACCATCCGCCGAGACTCCACGTGACCATGCGTACCTCCAGCACTACACAAAGAAGTGTGCTGTCCATACCACAACATGGCAGGCCATGGGCACATAGTTCTGAGTGGTCCAGTGCAGGACATGGGCCCAGCAGACAGCAGTCACCATCGGGTATTAGCACCGCATCTGACCCTGGGCATGGTGGTGCCTGTGCCACTCCTGGCAGAGCCAGTCCCTGTGTTTGTAACCAGAGATGGTGAACTGTTCACTCTGCCATGTACGGTCAACAGCACTCCAACATACATCTGTATAGGGCTAGCACTGGGCTTCACTGTGTACATGCACACCCTTAAACATCACTGTCACATGCAAGTCACCAACAGGCATACATGGCACCTCTCCATGGCCCATCTAACTAGCACCTCTTCCTGACTCACATACATGCTGTCAACTGTTTGACTCAGCCCAGGCCTCTGGCACTCCCACACCACACACTGTGAATTTGATGATACCTGTGCCACATCCCTGACATCCATGCCATTGTTGCAGGCACATGCAAATATGTGTCTGATGCACAGAGTGACTATATTGCTTTACATGCAGTTGTGTAGTGCGGTATTGTTATGCCATGGCAGGAGTAGGTCATGACAGGTGCTGTATACTGGCATGTGTCATTATTACACATCAAACTTTGTGTATCTTTGTTGCATGATGTTAGACTGGTGATAGTGCTACAGAATGACAAGTGTCTCACAGACTTGTGTATGTTTTGGTTCCAGGGGTCTGTGTGGCTAAGTTATGGAGACTTGGCCGCAATACAGTGGCACAGGATGGCATGGCAGCACAGTAGAAATATGAAATCAGCAAGGTTCTGCTGTATACATGCCTGGTTATCTAGGTGCATATATGTCAAACAATCTGTCAGGGAAAATGAGGGCAGTCAATTTTGTCATGCATGGCTACCCTGTGACAAGGTCTGCTACCCTTGATACGTGTCACCTGGGTGCTCCAGTCATACAATTGTAGGTGGTGGTGGATAACAGTTATGCCTATGTTGATGTGGGCTATTTAGGGCCAGCAGCTAGTCACAGGGGAGTAAAATGCATAACCAGTGCACATAAACATCCCATATGGCCATATGCATACTGCTGCAAGGGAATATATTTGTACACACACACAATCACACTCGGCTTATGTGAGATTAGAACCCCTACCTATTTAGTAGTACACACTGAAGAACATAATGTTTATCACATGTGCCATGGAGCATATCTGTTATTGCACTGTCAGCCAGTGCAGTTAAGGTGGATGACATCAGCAGACCTTGTAGAGGAGGACAATTGAGACACTGGAAAGTAGTCACAGGGCCTTAAAACATATAACCATTTACCAGAGATACACCATACAGGCATGTCCTTACTGCTGCAAGGGGATATTTTGTGCACACACACACACACACACACACACACACACACACACACACACACACACACACACACACACAGAGTTGCCTGTATGAGATTAGAATTCCTACCAATCTAATAGCATACACTTGAGCACAAAGTACTTATTGCATGTGCCATGGAGCTTATCTATTATTATATTGTCAGCCAGTGCTGTTAAGGTGGATGACATCAGCAGACCTTGTAGAAGGGGACAATGGAGAGGCTGGCAAGTAGTAACAGGGCCATAAAATGAATAACAGTTGCACAGACGTAGACCAGCTGGGTATGTCTGTACTGCTGTGTGGGGTATATCTACACATATACACACACAAGGTGGCTGATGTGAGATTAGAACCCCAACTTACCTAATGTTGCACACTATAGCTCACAGTATGTATTGCACTCACCACAGGTCTGTTGTACATGTGGATGCAGCCATAGTACTTTAGGACTATGCAAAGTGGCCTTGTATTACTTGGCATATGTGGTCTGCTGAGTGACCCTGCTTGATGTTGTTATTGTATCTAGTGTCCTAGCAGTGGGATACCTGTTAATACCCCTGCTATGTGTGTACATTTACCAGTATCACCATTTCTGGCTGGTTGCAGTTTGGTAGGTAGACAACTGAACAGTGACAATATGGCTTACCTAAGTCCTTCACTGCAAACATTGCACATTACATCACCTACTCACTCCTGACTGTCTACAGGGTGATATTCCACAGGCACAGGGTTCTATGGGTGAATGTATTCTGTCATTATGTGGCCTTGGTCTGTTACCATCAGACAACTGTTGTGTGTATAGGCGCAAATCACCCCAGCATTCTGCATGTAAGAGTTGGCATTCTTATATCCCCACACACACATACACATGTATATATATATATATATATATATATATATATATATATATATATATATATATATATAAAACAGAGATGTCAACCTAACTGTAGCTGTGTATGTGTGCATTATGTAACTGTGTTAGGTAGATATATGTGGAGAGTCTAAATCAGTGTACACATACTGATATGGTAATCATGTGTGAGGGGGGTACGGAGAGACTGATACATATACATAGCTGTCTGTATGCACATATTTCCACATAGCAGCTCTTTGGGCAGATGAGGAATCAGATATGGGCTCAAGTTAGCTAAGTGTAACAGCATGCCCAATGTGACTGTCAGTAGTTACAAGGTCACTCCAGACCAGACCTATTTGTACTTTAGATCGGGATTTTGTGTGCTACAGCCAATTGGCTGCTGCACCTGATTCAACAGTCCAGCACCTCCCTGATATTTTGTCCAAGGCATTCCCTGGCTGTTTGCTGAACATAATATATGACACATACCTATTAACTGTACAGATTATAATAAAATGTACAGAGTTTTTGTCATATTTTTTGTATGCTTTACATAGCATTGTGATCTTCAGGTACATTAGTGGCAAATAATTATAGATTGAGCATTAGGAAATTAAGTCAGACATTTCAGTTACTGACTCCATACACATCAAGACATTCATGCTAATGCACGGCTTGTTATTATCTGAACTTTCCACATTTGTCTGGCCAATAGTTAATCTCTCTCCTTATATTTGAACCTTTTTCCCACTATTGTTCATGGCTTTTTCCAGATTTCCTGCTGTACGTGGTTGTGACGTATGATGTGCCTGGGGTGCATGATGTAATACCACACAAAGGGTGACAGTCTTCACACCCCTCACTGTACATGTTTTTGCAGATTGTCCAGCATTCTTCCCCATATGTCTGCTCTGCTCCTCATTCAGGTGTGTTTATCCGGTGAGATACTACTAAATGTAGTCCACTGAATAAGTACTGACACAGTTAAGAGATGGGCTTTATATCCTGCTGCTAATATGACCTGTTGCAACCTGCTGTTATACTAGCCACCTTCTAGGTTACTCAGAGCATGTATAATGCCTGTAGGTTTGGCACTCTGTCCCCTCATTTTCTCTAGCTTTGTCCAGCTTTCTTGCAGTAACATATTGAAATGTTTTGACAGCCTGTGAGACTCCTACCATACGGATAACTGACATGCAAAAGTTATAGCTGCTGACAGTTTTGAACCATCAACACCATCAGCCATGCTAATGTCCTTAACTCATTGAGCCACACCAACTGCCAGAAAGTGAGGTTTAATTCCTCACACTATCAACAGCATACAAACATACACTGTGACCCCCTGCTTTGACCCCTGCATTTTATGGAAAGTAGAACATGTATCCAGGTTCTTGGTGACAGCCCTGGAATTGTGTGGTCTGCTGCTATATCCTTGCAAACATCCTGTTACTGCAGTTGTATGGGAACATAGTGGAAGGGAACTCTGGCATTGACAGTCGTGCATCTATCGTATGACCCCACTGTTTGGCATTTCCCTTGCATAATGCAGTGGGGTTTCCAGCCATGTGGCCTAATGCATATTATGGGGCACTCAGTATTGGACAGACTACCTGCTGTCCCATGTACTTGTTAGTTCTCTGCAAGTAGCACAGTAGCCTACTCTATTCCCTTGCATACATGCAGCAGGTCGATATATATGCTACCAGTGTAGTACCCTGTACATTTGTTGTATAGGAGAGTGACTTACCTTGTGAATGCATTGGTTGAGAGACCTGTGTTTAAGGGCTGACTCTGTCTGATACATGCAGTACACAGCCAGTACATGGTTAGGTACAGGTTGTGTGGTGTGGCTGGCATCCTTTTTACTATGTATGCAAGTCGGAGTAAGGTGTCAGTCCCTATGACCCTAGGTTTTCAGTGCATGTGCTATGTGTTGCCTCTTGGGCAAGGTCAGGGCATACTGGGCACACCTATTTCTGCCAACAGGGACATCCTCAGGGGGTTCCTCCTCTGAGTCCCCTGTGGGTGTGGCTGTGGGGACACAGGCACTGGTGGGGGGCTGTGTGTCCCTTCCCTGTGATGATGCTGCCGCAGCTGTTTCCGCAGGACCATATCCGTGGCACATATTGTGAACATCTGTTCAAATGTGGCTAGAGAGTACTGAAAGGCTCCACCAGATATATCAAGGCACCAGAACCATAACTTGAGAAGCCCAAACACATGCTCTGTGATGTTCTTAGTTTGTCTGTATGTGTGCCCCATTATGGCATTCTTTGGTAGGCATGTGTGCATTTCTAATGGATGTCATCATCCATGGTTTCAGTGTGTAGCCAGCATCCCCCAGTAGATGGCTGTACAGGATGTCCCGCCTGCTAAACTTCTGGTACAGCTGTGATGCATGTCAGATATGGGAGTTGCGACAGCTGCCAAGGCTGCCAGCACACACATTCATAATAATGCCCTGGGCATTGCACACAACCTGGCAGTTGATGGAGTGATACTCCCTGTGGTTGACTTAGACTCTACCCTCTTCAGCAGGCGGTGCTTTGATGTGGACATGAGTGCAGTCTGTGGCACCCAGGACCTTAAGGTAGTGTGCTACATGGTAGAAGGGACGCATACTGCTGGGCCTCTCCTCAGGGTTGAGGAGTAAATAAATGTCCTCACTGGCATGTGTTTGCATGGAATCCAGGAACTGGTGGAATACCCTGGATGCTGATGCCTGTGAGACCCCCATCATTCCCCAGTTGGTCTTTGAAAAGTACCTGTAGCTAGTATCCTAATGGCTACACATACCTTTGTTTCCACTGGGATGGGTTCCCCTCTGTTGGCTCTGGGTCTCAGTTGAGGGCAGCAGAGCTCGGGGAGTTCTTGCAGTATGTCCCTGTTCACTCTGTAATGCTCTATAGTCTCCAACTCATGTAGCTCCTAGAAGGTTACCCTGGGCCTGAACACTCTTTTCCTTCTCAGTCTAGGCCTATTGTCAACATCAGCATCAGCACTGACCTCAGCAACTAACACATACAGATGTAGCAGAACTGCAGCAGCCCCTAGCATTTCTCTGTTAAAATTCCCAAGTCTGTATTTCAATGGTACATAGTATGGGGGATCAGATTGTAGGGTGTGTGCATACTTTATAGTGCTTTGCTGCCAATTCAGCCTTTGTGATTGGCTAACTATGATGCATTCCACCTGCCAAGTACATCATTGAGGGATTGGAATGTCCCAGTTTAGTTGGAACAGGGATCATCAGTCATTTACATATGATTTACTTTCTCAGCCAATTTTTTTTCTTTTTGTGACAGCCTTCCTTGCTAAGCACTGAGACACAGTGTGCAAACCCATGCTGCAAATATAAACAAGGTTCAGCAGTCAATAGACACACACTAATGAATGGGCACACTCAGAAATGTGGTGCGCCATGCAAACATGCTCAAACCAGCTTAAACAAGTGCCTCGAGGCTAAACTAAGCTAAGCAGAAGTGGACCCCCCCCCCCGCTCAGCTGAGCATCGTGGCACACAAACAGGTACTGCTGAGCTCCAATGTGCTTAAAGAAATTGAGACACACCCCCTTTTGATATCAGCTACTGCTTCTGTGGTCATCAACATTGTTCTGCGGCTACATGGGTTTGTTCTGCGGACATGGATACCCATTTTTGCTATTCAGTAATGCCAGCTCATTTGCATACAGACCCATGCACACAACCTGGAAACTACACTATTCCAGTACCTGCCTCCTTAGCAACCACAAACATCTACTATTGTACATACTCCATGCAAGTCCCTATAATGCATTATTGTCACATATTTTATTTTTTTCACTTTTACATTTTAAAATTTTTTTTTTTTTTTTTTTGCATAACAGCATGTTTGCGAACTGCTGTGCACTGCTCAAACATAATATAGGTATTAAAATAATTATTTTATATTATTTTCCATTACTTTTTGGATGCACAGGGCATAGTTCTGAACATATCTGTGTCTGCCTTGCTATTTATGACCGTCTAACTGGGTTTTTACAGCCTCTGTTCACTTTTTAATTTCATGTACATAGAATTCTTCTGTGTACACTTCAGACACCAACACGGGATCTGCACAACTGCCTATCTGCTTGCTGGATCACTTTACACCCTGATTTGCCAGCAATTCACCTGCTTATGAGGTGATTTGCATACCATGGACACTTCCATGTTAGCATGTTTGTGCACGCCCCCCAGCTCTGTTTACTGAATTGCACGGCTGCTTATTCCGTGTGAGTTCCATGCCACTATGCCTACATGGAAAATTAATCCATGTAGGCTTTGTTGAATTCTCCCTTCTATATTTCAGTTTTCAATGAGCTAAAGACATAATGTCTGTACTAGGGAGCTTTCTGTATTGTCTTTAGGGCGAATTTTGTTAGATTGTACATGCTTACCTGCTACATTTGTCAAATAAAAAAAATCTTGGCTATACTGTCACAGTTTTAAGATTAAGATATCACATAATCTACAGCCAAATGTATAACAAGAATATTAGCTTCTACCAAATTTTTCAAATTTAAACCAAAACTATTCTTGATTTCAGACATGATCACCAGTTGTTTCGCTTTTTTAAAACAGTAACCCATATTCTGTGATTTTGATTGAGGAAGCTTCCAAACAATTATAGTATTATGTTCAAAGAAAAGATAACTTGAAATAAAATACACTTGGTGTTTATACTTACAACAGGATTTAATCTGAAGTGCTATGAATATTCAATATATTGTGCAATGTATATAAAATGTATTTGACATCACCTGCATTAAGGTATTTTTCAGTATCATTTTTTTTCTCTTTGAATCCCTTAACTCCCAGTGCTAATTTTACAGGAAACGTTAATAATTCAAGTTCATCATGTTAAACATTAACATCAGTTAGATTCAATTCAATTCTCACATTTTTCTTAATGTGTAGTTTAAACATTTACTGCTCTGTTTGTAAAATGTTCACTTGATTTTTTGCTTTGTTTATGAAGTGCAGCTAATTATTTCATTTTGTTTTTAAAATATCTTAATCATCGTTTTAATTCTTAACTTTAAGTTTTGAATTATTTATTTTTAAAGCAGATAGAATTTCTCTAACCAAAGTGTAAACAGTTAGAAAAACAAAGTGTATACACATTTAAAAACATTAATAAGTAAAGGTGTAAGGTTATTTTAAGATTCATTTATGTTTAAAGTTCACAAAAAATTGCTTTCTCAATATGTTGTAGAAAGTTGTGCCATTAAACTTCATTCAGTATAGTGGCTGGAATGTCCTGCACATTCTTAGATGTGAGTGTGTGCGTACTGCTTGCACAATCTGATCTAAATAAATAATAGTGATTATTATTCTCTGGGAAACGTGTACCACTCTCTTATATTCTCTTATCTAATGTCCTAAGATTCTGAAGCATGCATAACATGGCCACAGACGGTCTACTGTGGAGATGGTAAGTTGTGCAACACAGCTAAAATGTAATTATCAATAAAGATGGAGACATTTAGCACCATAACTATTAAGTAATCAAGAGACTATGTCATGGAAATGACACTACTGGCAAAGAGGGAGATGTTTTACAGGTGCAGCTATATAGAGCTCAAGCAAAGTACCATGCATGTTTCATGCACACAGTTACGTGCTTTTACATGGTGAGCCTTGCAGTACTACAAGAATTACTGCCATCCACAGCATGTGACCCACACCAAGGTTCCTATTATTTCTTTTTCTTTAAAATTGGTAGAAAATAAGAATATAGGAAAGTTCAGTAAAGGGAAAATCAACCAGAGGTATATAAAGAAGGACATAGGAAGAAAAGGATGGAAGTAGGAAAAGGGTAGATTGAAAACTTTTTGGAGGCCATATAGGTACAGATTTTTTTTATAAGAAGGGTAGGTAGAAAAATATGAAAGGGGAAGTCATGGGAGAGAACTAGGGTATACTTATAGAAGCAGAGGCCCACAAACAAACATAAAACACAAACAATGACCAACAAGGCGGTATTGACTCAAACAGTGTTTTTTTTTTTTTTCTTTTCTTTTTTTTATTACCTATTTAATTGCCAGGTAAGTGCAATGGACAAATTGTTCCTTTTCAAAAGGAACCTGGGAGCACTGCCAGGTTAATTGAATTGCTTAGAATCACACAGTAAGCAAATGAAAGTGGATGCATCAAATCCTTTATGCTGGGCACAGGAAACAGTTCATTAACAGCACAAAGATTTAATGTTCTGGGATAACTGGCAGATATAGTTGACAACGGATAGAGACAAATATCAGCAAAGGGAAGACAAGTCACAATGGGGAGGACTGGACTGCAAAGAATGGAGAGAGGAGATACACATGGATGAGAGACACTGGGATTGTGTGATGTGTCAGCTCCTGATACCAATATTTTAGTAAGGACCCAGGAAAGGTGATAAAGCACTGTGACTGCCCTACACACAGGGTCTTGCCTCAGCTGGCATAACAATGACTGTTACTCTGTAATGTAACTCTGTTACTTGCAGGATGAAGGTTGCCATGCAGCCAATGTGGGTGTGCAGCTTCTGGTCAACAATCTGATGTAACAAAATAGGGCCCAGAGTTGGTGTCACCAGAGGGAGCCAGAATATAAACCACTGATGATTTGCATTTGATTACTTAATAGTTATGGTGCTAAATGTCTCCATCTTTATTGATAATTACATTTTAGCTGTGTTGCGCAATTTACCATCTCCACAGTAGACCTTCTGTGGCCATGTTAGGCATGCTTCAGAATCTTAGGACATTAGATAAGAGAATATAAGAGAGTGGTACACGTTTCCCAGAGAATAATAATCACTATTATTTATTTAGATCAGATTGTGCAAGCAGTACGCACACACTCACATCTTAAAGTCACCCCTTACTGCATGACCTCTATCATCTGTCAGAAAAACAATCTTGGAGACTGATGCTGAGCTAAAAGAAGAAGGACAGGCATGTCGCCAGTGCAGGGAATGTTGTACCACAGGCACAGCTTCAGCTGATGTTACTGAAATAGTAACAGAAGTGGAGAGAAATAAAAATATTAAATAAAATATTAAAACAATGATAGCAACAAAGAAAGGAAGATAAAAAAACAAACAAAAAAGAAAGCATCCTGTCAATGTCTGATCATCAGCTGACAGGTACCTACAGATGAACTAAACAGCTGCTTGGTATGTTATTGCGCCAAAGCCATAAAGCTGAATATGCATTGCATGTCATATATTCCTATTGAAACACGTGTAAATGGGTGCAGTAGCAGCATACTAGTCATGTTCTGGGAGGGGGGATTCTAGCTCTAATGTTGGGACATGGTTGCTGACAGTAAGATGCCATAGAAAGTTGTGTTAAGGTGTGCCCCTATAGGTACGTTGAGTGAGACAGTAAAAGTGCAGTTCATGTGAGCATAGATGGTGATAGTAACTATGCAAGCCAAAACACTACTGTGCCACCACATTGTACCAAAGTAAGACAACAGTAATAGTTAGTATATGAGGGGTAACAGACTAATGTATGCTATCTGCTGTAGAACAGAACAGCTGAAATTTACTATTGCCATGTATATACTGTTTGGATGTGGCACCTATGTGTGCATTTTTTTGGGGTGAAGCATGGACAATATGATGAGATGCATCCCCTGCAGGACATAGGGCATACTTCTCTGTGGAAATGACCAAAGTGTGGCAGTGCATCAACCACCCTGAATGTCAGGCACCATGTGATAGAGAACAAGATGTATAAGCATGCAGAAGTGGGCATATATTTGAAATGACTGTGTGGATCCCTCAAATATGCCATTTGTGAATGAGAGTTAGCATGCCAGCATGTTTACAGGAGCTGTTGTTGGCAATATGCAGTGATGTCACATATGGGTTTTCATTTTATCTCTACACAGTTACAGCAATACAAAGCTACCACGATCTACAGAACTTATCCATAATATAGCGGCAATACCCTACACACCTTTCCCTAACCCATAAATTCCTATCAAATTCTTAAAAACTCACTCCGACTAATTGCTGTGTCCTATATTTTTCACATTTCTCTTCTCCCCTCATTTAAATTCCAAAATGTTTCTTTTTCTACTTCAGTCTTTTTAAACTCTGTCCCATCTCACCTTTTCCTTATCCTATACTTTGTTCCATACTATTGTTTTAGCTCATACTTTTTACTATTCCGTTTGTACTTCTACAGAAGGTTTAGTCTCTTAAGACTTTTCATTAACATATTCTCTTAATACTTCATCTAATGTAAAGTGAAATACCAATGTAATAAATTACCTTATCTTATGAAAATTGTAATGTAATTTGAAATCCTAACATAATTTATGTATTGTCTTATGTATAATATTTATGTTATTGAATGCATTGTTTCATGTACAATGTTACTGGTGCTTCTGTTATTGAAATATTGTCTTATTTACAAAGTAATTGGAGCTTTTCTCCCTGGGCTTCCTTGGAAAATGGGAACATTTGACCAAGTCAGACTATCCCAGTAAGCAAATGCCAAATAAAATAAATAAATAAATATAAATAAATACATAAATTCATAAATAAATAAATGGCAGTAGACGTACACACCCATGCATCTGGAGAGACATTCAACCTCCTCCAATACAAGAGTTTGTTTTGTTTGATCTGTTCAAGAGATGAAAAACATTAAGGAGAAAACAAAAGTATCTTGAATTAAACATCCCTGAAGGACCCTTTTAACTAAATGTAAAATATCAGCTCAATGACCTGTAATGTATACTAACCCTGAATCTGAGGAATACTCTCACAAACCTCTTCTTTCAATTGGTGCAGACAGCTGAGACAGCACCTTTTCACATCACTGCACTGCTTACCAGTGTAGCAGATGGCTAGCTTCAGCAGTAGCAACAGAAACGTCCCAGACAGGGCTGTGCCTGGCATCCACTTTGTAATAGGGACCTTCAAAAGAGTCCTGTGACATGCACTTCCAGTGGTCACTGTGCATCAGGTGCATAAATATTCTTCCCTCTTTTGAGCATCACCTGGTAGCCCTGCCACCCTGACTGCCTTCAGAAGCTACAGCCATGTATTAAGTCAAAATCCAGAAGAAATGATAGCTGTCATGGATCCTTGCACATTGCTGTAGCAGACATGATGCATAGATAGTCACTCAGTTTGCACAACAGATCATGGTGCCACCTCAGCATGGTATAAATACACATTACATGGTAGGAATGTGATAGGAAAAGCTGCACCTAACTCCTCTGGTACCCCAGGGAATTCCCCAATCTGTACCCCAATATCATGCTTGAGGACAAAATAGAAATGGGGTCCTTTCTTTCTCTTATACTGTAGCAAAACACTTGCTACAAACATAACAAGAAGATCACTGCAGCTAAAGGGAGCACTAAGAGCTTTAGCCCTAATGCATTACAGTATTAACATTCATTCCTGAATGCCATTAATGCACTAAACCACACACAGAGTACCAAAGTGTTTCAACTAATGCATTATCAGCATTCAGAAACTGAATTTGGTAATGAGGATTGTGTCTCTTGACATGTTGTGCTGGAGTCAGTTGCCCCTTTTGCCCCACAGTACATACACCACTGATGTGAGTGCAGCAGCAGCATAACCAACTACATATGTTTCAGTTTCTGCACTTTAGGGGCTCTTGAGGACATAATATTACAATACTTTTAACGACAACTCTGCCACCCTGCTGCATCATTGACCTGCCCACACATGTACACTGCATTTTGTATTCACACATCCAAATGCAAACTGAAAAACTAATGGAGCATCCTTTAGCCAGATGCCTGGGATAGATTCACTGTGTCCCTGTAAATTGTTGGAAGGTCCCTGTAGTACAAATTCTCAAACCACACATATCTTGGTGTCTGCAGAGATGAGTGTTCCATGCATCCTATGAGCCTGCATATGACAGTGACCATATTTCTTATCTGTCTAGCATTTCCTGAAAAAATACTGACTCTAACCTTATAATAGTTAGAGACCATGAAATTCAGACTGGTTCCTCTAATTTACTTAATGTGTGATCCTTTACAGCCATCACGTCATCAGCCCACAAGTGCCACATTACCAATATGATAGCATCACTTCAACTGTAACCATGGCTAGTGACTATATGGGAGGAGTGTGAGGGAACAGTGAGCAATGCAAGCCAAGCAAATAAGTAAGTATCCAAAATGGAATATGCTAGATGTGAGAGACAGCAAACAGCGACGACAGGAACATAACTTGTATGAGTAGAATTCTCTGATATTACAGGCTTTTATAAGGGAGTTCTAAGGGAACAGTTTAGAACTTTACTAGCAGTTGTAGTGGAAAGATGAGTCATGGGAAAGTAAACAAATATACAGAGCACTGACATAGCATTGTTAGATAATGACTCATGCAGGCATGGAATGAGAAATGAAAAAGTTAAAAACAGAAGAGGAGATTTGTTTTTAATGGAGACATTGAAAGATGCAAATTACACAGAATCTGTTGTTCAATTTTTTTGAAGAATCTGCTTTCTTTTCATTTGCTTCCATGTCAGCTCTCAGTACACCAAATTCCAAGTAGGCATGTATTTAGAAACCATTCCTTTCCATTATTCTGATATTTATTCCCTCCTTTTTCTATTTTAAAAGCTGTCTTCTGTATTCCCTTGTCTTAAGTTTATCCTTTGCTTTATATTCTCTCTGTGTGTACGTTAGCTATATATATATGGATCCTATCCCTGTTTTCCCCAAACAACTATATACCTATTTTTGTATTTAGCCTCTTGTTTCAAAAAGTCTGTGTCTCTGAATGGTATAACCCACATTTCAACTCCTTTGTTTGTCATAATCATTCACAGTGCACTCACTTGCTTTGGGGCTGGTCCACTCATTGCTTCGCTACTCTTTCTCTGTTCTTCCCTTCTGATTTTTCTCCTTTTTGCAAGTGTTTACTCATCTTTTAAGTTGTGTTTTGCAAATTGCAACCGTCTACGTACTTCCCTTCTCTTTATTTTGAATTCTTTCTCCCTGTCATCTCTAACTTCCTTAAGAGAATTGTTAGTACTATTCACATGCTACTTGTGTCTATTTGATTTTTTTCGACCCCTATCATATTTTAACAATTTTACCTTCTTTGCCTGCTCTTCTTAACAACTCTACTTTGTCATATTCTCTTACCGCTGCCCCTCTACATCTTGCTATATGTGTCTATTGCATTTCTTATTTCTGATTGGTTCCTTCACAGGTTGCCCCATGTTGTCCTGGCCTTCTGTATCCTCAATAATGCCAGTTCATTTGCTTATTATACAATGACTGGCCATTAATATTCTAAAACAAGCACGCTGATTACCCAGCACAACCAGTGTGCCCGTTGTAAATCCGTGAATATACGAATGGAAAAAGGTCTGGACACCCGGACTTTTTTTTCGTTGATATATTCTGTCAGTTTTTATTTTTATAGTTGTTTAAAAAAAATAAATCTGTAGTCTGGACTCTGGACATACGAGAGACAGTATGGAGAAAATACAGGGAAAATCAGGTATGTTATTTAAAATTAAAGACACATACCTGATTTCCCTTGTATTTCCTCGATTCAATCTCTCTCCTAACTGCCAGAAACTTTTTTTTTTAAATTAAAAAAAAAAAAGAAAAACTGAGCAATGGAGATCTTCTTTTCTCTGTTGCTTGCTTTTCCCAAACACTGATGTACTGGGTATGCATAGGAATGCAAGTCCCAAATGCATGCACAGTACATCAGCTAAAGCAACTAGGAGATGTCCAGCGGTGGAAGGACAGCACTCCATTATACAAAGACATTATTTAAGAAAAGTAAGTATTTTTTTTTCTTAAATAATGTCATTGTATAATAGCAATAACCCATGTCTGAGTGTGGGTAATGCTGGATTCACCCACGGTTGTCTTTGTTTGGTCACTCGGGGTTCGCCCTCATGACCAAACCACACCAACTGTGGGTAAATCCAGCATTACCCATAACCAGACATGGGTTATTGCTTAAATAGCCCACTAACTGTAGCTATACAATCCGGCCTTTGATTTTTTTCTGGTATTCCCAAAATGTGTATACTTTTGCACCTCACTCTGTTTTCTGCATCTATTGCCTTTGCCTCCAAACAGTCTAGCCAAGCCTTTGCATCTTTCTTTGCCTTTAGTTCTTCATTCTCTGACATTATTTCCTGTAGCACAGATGTATACTCATTCAGGATATCTTTCACTTCATCTATCCTTTTTTCATGTTTTGTAAATTTTTCTTGTAGTGAATGTTTCATTTTCCGTAGCTTGTGTCATATTGCTTCTGGTGTAACTGGATCCTGCCCTCGATTTTTTGTTCCTGCAATCTGTGTTTTTTGTTGCTTGTTCCTTTCCTCGCCTTTTCTTCTCTTTCGATTTTTGTTCACATTCCCCTGTCTGTGGATTTCATTTCATAAGTGGAACTTTACTTTTCACCCTCCTTATTTTTTTATCTCAGTGGAGCTCATCGTCAGCCTGGTGCCATAACTGAAGTCTTCTATACTGTGCTTATTTATGATATTTATGATGCATATATAGGATCCATTAAATTAGCAGTATTACCTGAATTTGAATGGGGATGATAATTTTAGAATTTTGTCCTAATGATAAAATTAACACATTTTGGAGAAGCAAGATAATTAGTCCCTTATGGGAGTCTATTAGAAAAAGGAAAAATGTATGTATACATGTATACAATCCAGTTTATAATATATATAATCTGTTGCAACATGTTGTACAAATTTAGTGTTTCTCCAGGATTCATGAACCTTGCGCCATGCGCCGGAGTAGCGTCAGTGATCTAGAGCCAAATATGGCCGTTGAGCGATTCAGGTAAGAGCTGTTTCCACGTGCACTACCAGTGTATGCCAGAGCTGCGAAGCTCTAAGTGCATGTATGCTAATTACCCCATATCCAGAAGTGTAGCATGCAAATGAAGGTATATAGCGATTCATGAAGTTGTGCAGGCATAGCGTAAACATGTAGAAATGTAAACCAAAAAAAACAGTTTACATTTTGCCAAACATAAAATCGGAGCCATGAAAGCGGCCAGACTTATGTATTATAATGTTAATATATGCCATTGACTAAATATATAGCCAATGGCATAAAACAACATGCACAACATATAAAAAATAACATTTAATGTCATGGCCACACCAGCGCAAAGTAAAACCGCAGTGCATCGGTGCGCAAACGGGATCACAAGGAAAATATATTTAGATGTCATAAAACTGTAATGTAATGCAATTCATGATATCCCCATAATAGTCAATGGCAGGCATGCTACACCACAACCATGGTGCTAGGGTTGCTAAGGGTCTATGACAGTGTTCCATGCGGTAACTAGGAATTAGCAGTCAATGTCATGCAAATTAGTCAAGTAATACTGAAATGCAAACGCCCCGCCGGCGTAAGGATGTACACACGACATAGCATTACAACACCGAGGAGTGGCCTGGAGGTAAACATGACATCAAGAGAGGGGCACACCACCATGGCTGTAAGCACATTGGATCATTGCAAATCCATCTTGTGTGTTGCTAAGCAAAGCCGCCGGATAGGGGTGTGGAAGTAGCCATAGCTTTGCTTAGCTGAGAGCACACAAGGTAACCGAAAGTTCATGTGAACGTGGATGAAAACACGCACAAAACCTGGTAAATGGTTGTGTGCGGTGCGCACAACAGTTGAAACAGGAAGGATACAGGAAGACAATAAGGAAATGCTGCAGCATGGCAATTGGAGTACAAATGAGTAATTAACACCTAGAAACTCACAGTGGGCCATAGACAACAGCTAACAAGGCTGCTAGGAGCTACCTGCAGAACAGGAAAGGGGAGGTGCCGTACAGCAAAGAAAAGAGAACTGTCACAGCAGAACAAAGCAAACTTGCAGTAGATCAGCTACATAACACATTTCCCAACACATTCCTGGGTTGTGGAAGCACAAAACAAGAAAGGCGCAAGCTGGATGCATGCCTGACAATGGGAGGTGAATCGGGTTGAAAATAAAAGTAAAGGGCAATAGATGAATCACGGCAGACAAGCGTAAGTCAACACCAAAGGCCCCACAATAGCAGTACCTGTTGTAAAACCAATAATTAAGATACCCTGCAGCTGGAATAGCACAAACACACCCAATTACACCAGCATCATCCATTGTACAATAGTATAAGGTGTGAAAGCCCCACACACACACTTGTGTATTCCCAGACACTCTGCACCATTGGTGTATACAGACGGGGGACTTTTAATATGTATATGTTAGGGGCTGCCATAGCTTTGATTCACCAGCATGTGTTGGAGACTGATGGTGGTGTGGAGGAGGATGCTGACAACCATCTCAGGCACCGGAGGAGGAGATGAGTGTTCAGACCCAGGGTAACCTACCAGGGGCTACATGATCTGGAGATAGTAGAGCATTACAGGGTGGACAGGGACATCATACAGCAACTTGTTGAGCTGTGCTGGCCACGTCTCAGAGCCAGAAGTAACAGAGGGGAATCCATCCCAGTGGACACGAAGGTATGTGTAAGCTTGAGAATACTAGCCACAGGTACCTTCCAAATGCCAACTGGGGATATCATGTGGATCTCACAGGCATCAGCATCCAGGGTACTCCACCAGTTCCTGGATGCCATGTTGCCACATGCCAATGAGCACATATACTTCCCCCAAACGCAGGAGGAGTTTGCAGCAATATGCATCTCTTCCTCCATGTGGCAGACTACCCAGAGGTAAAGGGTGCAATAGACTGCACGCACATACACATCAAGTCACCACCCGGTGAGCAGGGTAGGCGCTACATAAACTGCAAGGGATTCCCCTCCATCAACTACCAGGTCATGTGCAATGCCTGGGGCATTATCATGGATGTGTTTGCTGGCAGCCCTGGAAGCTATCACTATTCCCACATCTGGCATGCCTCACAGCTGTAGCAGGTATTTGCCAGGGGGGACATCCCATATAACCACCTGGTGGGGGATGCTGGCTATGCACTGGAACCATGGATGATGACTCCTATCAGAAATGCACACACAGCCACACAAGAACGCCATAATGAGGCACACGCAGAAACCAGAATCATCATAGAGCACGTGTTTGGAATGCTGAAATCACGGTTCCATTGCTTGGACATATCTGGTGGAGACTTGCAGTACTCTCCAGGAACGTGTGCCCAACTCTTCATAGTATGTGCCATGCTACACAATATGATCCTGATGAAACAGCTGCAGCAGGGACAGAATGATGAAGGCCATCACAACCCACCACCATTGCCAAGGGACCCATAGGCACATGAGGGACTCAGACCACGAACACCCTGTGCTAGCCCCAGTAGGCAGATGGAGGTGTGTCCAGTATGCCCATGCTTGGCAAAGAGGGAACGTATAGCACACACACTGACAGTGTAGGCACCTATGGACTGACACCCTTCTCCACCTGAACACACAGCAAACATGGATGGCAAACATTCCCGACCACCTGTAAATTGTCATGTATAGGTGGTCTGCTGTGTGCATCCTACATAGGTAGCCCTCAACTATTGTGCACACAACCACCACTGGCACAAGATAAGTCAATACCTGAACAGTAAATTAAGCTATCAGCATGTGTCCATACTGTATGTACAGGTTCATAGATACATCGGTAGGTACATGCCCAACCACTGAGGCCACTCATAAGCATAGGCAAAATGTGTCTGCTGTTGCCACCCCATCAATCAACTAACTGTCCCTCTCTGGAGCAGAGTCACTTGTGGAATTCCTGGGATGTAGCTACTGTTCACCACCCACTCTGCAAGGATTCCCCGGAGTGTCAGTGAGGGGTTTCGTATAATGTAATCATTGATGTAGTTCCAAATAATGGGGAGTATCCCTGACAGGAATCTTCACAGATATGTACATGTTACATAGTATACCTTAAACACAGCTTGCATATATAGGTAGTTCTCCACGGAATAATAAACATGTGGAACACACAACCCCTGAAATGTGCATTAATCACCCTTGCACTACCAGTACCTGCTCTGAGAGGTAAGATATCACTGCCAGGATTAGAACACGCAACCATGTACACATTCATCACAATAACATACCACTAAGCTACCTGAGATGTATCAATGACAGTTGTGTATACTGACAGGATAAAACACAAAAGGTAGGAATGTGTTGAAATAGGACAAACCGGCATGTACTCAATGAAAGGTGTATGTTATTTATATATCTATATCTATATATATATACATACATATATATATATATATATATATATATATATATATATACATATATATACATATATATATATATATATATATATATATATATATATATATATATATATATATATATATATATATATATATATATATATATATATATATATATATATATATATATATATATATATATATATATATACACACATCACCATATATATATAGAGAGAGAGAGGGAGAGAGAGAGAGAGAGAGGGAGAGATGTCGATATATGGGGATATACATATATATGTAAATATATAGATAGGTTAACAACATCTACATAACCATGGAGGTACATATAAATGGGATACCTACCACATACCGACTGCTTTACATGCCAACGCGTGTAATCTTGAGGCTTAAGGTCCGAAAGAACACAGTACTGAAACACCAGATGTGTGAGGTGTAATCTCACGATGTTAATGGACAGTTAGTCAGTGCTTCTGGTGTTGTGGTTCAGGTAGGTTACTGTGTGTACGTGTGTTGCTTAGGGCTGTAGTGTGTGTAAGTGTGTGTTTTGTGTGTGTGGTATATGTTCTTGGGGGACTGTAATGTGTGGTTGTGGGTTAGCTTTGTGCATCTGTTTGCGTGACCTAGGGTGTAGAATATTAAAGTAGGGGCTGGTGTGGGTGGTGCAGACACCTACATGGGGGGTGTAGGGGTCTTGGCTACCTGCTCATATGTAGTGAAGGATGGTTTCTTTGGATGTGTCGGGTAGCAGTGTGTCTGTGTGTGCATGTGTGTGTTCCATGTTCGTGTTACCTTTGTGAGTTACTGTCAATGTCAGTAATGTGGGGTATGGGAGTCTAGTCCCAGTACTGTGTGCATCGGAATACTGTGGTCAGGATTCCATAGGTCTCCCATGTACAGCGGTTGAAGTGTTCATATACGTGTATTAACATAGACCATAGCAATCACACATTCCACCACTACCAACCTTTATGAACAAAGGATATGGAGAGTATATGCCTATACACTATTACAAATATGTGCTATGGACATAAGCCAATGATAGTGTTACCACCTGTCCCACTTTGCGAGGGACACTCCCTCTTTGGGCGGTTGTGTCATGACCAAATATATTAAATGTGGCAAATGTTCTAGGATTGTAGGACATAATTATTTATTTTATTTATTTTACATTTGTTGACCGGGCTGGTCTAACTGGATACATGTTCATTTTCAGTAGAGACCCGGGGAGAAAAGCTCCAAGACAGAAACATGAAAAATTAACAAAAAAAATGACTAAATAGCAACATTCATTATATACAATGCATATTCCAGGTTAAAACAGAAAATAAAATTCAGCGAGGACAAAAAAAAATCCTTATAGTGCAAGAATGTATATACAATACAACATACAGGTATAATAGATAAAAATAAGAAATAAAGTCGAAGAAGAAGACAGGTTTATTGTATTAAAATAAAGAAATTCCTCAGTAAAAGTATTCACAGAGGTTGGACACAGTGTAGTTTTCGAGGGAGTATGTATTTATAGTCAAAAATGAATATATAACAGTTCATGAGTAGTATGGGATAGGCAGAGCTAAGTTTAAACAGATGGATAGATGCCTAGTCAGGTTTAGTACAGGAGCATAACCAATGTGTTCTAAGGAAAAGTTTCAGTCTGTTTTTGAAGAGTGATAAAGAGGGAAGAGAGGAAATTATGTCCCATATGTACTGTAATAGTTGCATACAATAGTTATTTCTCTATCTAAAATACCTACATGTCACAGGAAACAGGATAAGCAACTAAACTGCTACAAGAAAAAGCGTATAATTAGGCAAGAAAGGAAAGTTCTATCCCTTGTACTGACCATGGGTTTGTGTCAGCCTGTAAAATCAGATGTGTGTCCCGAAAAGGTCCCACTATGGCCATATGAAAAAGTGGCAACCCTAACCAAAGAGGGTCAGTCACCAACACAACTACGATGACTGCAAATACCTATGACAGATATACACAGCTATCATGTAGCAACACGTTAATACATTCAGATATATTATCGAAGGGATTCAAGGACTATCACCTGCATGCTATACAGGAACCACATAACAGTGCCTTAATGAATCAGCCTGCAATTACCATTGTATTAGTCCACAAAAGGATAGGTGTTCAAATAGGGAAGGAACCCTCATGTACATAGCGATTATGTATAAAAGCAGTTCCTACACACCTGCATCTGTTAAGCACACCCAACAACATCACCCCACACCCAAACATATTACAATACAAACTGTAATAACATCACAAATCATTCACACACTGTACAACATCTGCAGAAGCCTTAACATACCTTTTCAGAGACACACTAACATGGCCCTATGTAAAATAGCTGTTGTTATACAATGGAACAGCTGCTGATGTAATAGGGTTTGTTTGCACTAATCCCGTTACAGAGGGTTGTACGTACACCGGGATGTGTTAGCAATTAGTAAGTAATAGCACAGTATGCTACACTTGTACGCCAACTCAAGGATGTCTGGTGAGCATACTGTACACCACATAACAGTTCATGCATAGCCATATGGCCTTGAGCTGGCCAAACATCCTTGCTAGACTTAAACATCTGCAGAACTATCAGGTACAAACAAACCCTGGATAAGTAGCACTATTCTGAAATATAACTGCTGTACTCACATGTAGAACTAAATTGTCTAGCCATTACACACAGTCCACGGGAGTCATGAAGCTAATATATCTCTGTGTGTCTCCATATAGCTGTTGAAATATATCACAATAACACATCTAGGCCATCTCCCTTGAAAGTAAGGCAAACGGACAATGCCTAAAAGGAGTACTCACTTATACACCACTGGTGCCATGTTATTGGCTAATGGAGTAGCTGCACAGCTGATGTGCATCCAATTAACTACTTTGGAACAGCAATTGGTGGACAGGATACCACGTTACCGATATGTAACTAGAAAAGGATGTGTTATCACACATTCAAATCATCCGTATATACCAGTGGAACGTTACAAAGAACATTGAAACACAAACTGAAAAGGATTGAATCAACAGTTAACGACACCGCGGGTTACTAATAAGGTATGTAGAACAGTCAGTATGTCTCTGTATGTAGTACTGTTCTGTAGTATTTAAAGTGCATGCAATCCATATAGTGGCAACAGTTATCTTGTAGTGATGTATTGTTGAGCATAGCAATGCTTGTAGTATTTGTGTGTACTGCTGTAGGTCACAAGGCAAACACTGCATACACCACAAGGGATGCTATATAAGGGCTTTGAACAGAAATGCTCCTCACCAGCCAATGTCAGTGGCAGGGCTGGTCCAACAAGTATGTGCTATAGCAGGGGATAGTATATGTTGATATATTGTAACTGCAGTCATATGTATGGGTGTATTACAGAGAATAACATGTGGAAGGTTGGGCCACTGTGCAAGTATGATTTGCATTGTGGGATATTGTGCCAATAACTGTGTAATGTACAGTATTGTAGACAGATATGTATTACAAGCTACATAGCATTACTGTAATGTTAGGCAAACATTAGTTATGTCAATTGGAATTTACAATACACAATAACAGGATACATATGTCTTTTAGTGAGCCGACACTTTATCAGCATGATAGCAAAGTAAAATGGAAGAGCTATTTAACTATCCATGCACATAAGACATGTAATATGTGCAAAGGCAGGTACTAGGCTGTCTTACCAAGGGTATCTGTAAGCCTAGCTAGCGTGTGTTGGCTTTTGCCACCCCCATAGGTTGGTTTCCTGTGCCTCTGAACAGCAGAGCCAATAGTTCCCTGTGCCTCTGTCCAGCAGAGCCACTGCAGTGATCCCTGGGGTACATGTCTGTCTCCCATCCACACGTCAAGGTTTCCCTTGAAGCGTGCTCATGAGGGGCCCTGCCTGATGTACATTGGAATCATGTTCCAAAGCATAGGGAGTGTACGGGTCAGGAATCGATCCGTCCAGCATGTCCTACTCATTGTTGTGGTTAGGTGTATATCCCTAGAGCATGTGGCTCTCAGGGGCTTCTGTTTAGGTGGAGCATATCCAGCAATACAAAGTTGGACATGGGCCTTGTATGTCAAGCAGAGATCACCTGTGAGTATGTGGTATGCAATTGAGTACAGCTGGGGTTTCATAGGTTGGGCTGCATAGGTCATCTGTTTGAGGTCAGTAATCCTTTTGGTGTGGTACTGGTGTGGTCTTTCAAGCTGCTGCAGTTGTCTTGTAAGGTATACCCCAAATGGGGTGTTGTATCCTTTAATGGGTCTAATATGACATGTGTAGAGTCACAATGGCCCCTCTGATCTGGATGCGAACCCATTAGAGATTAGGGGGGGCATGTAGAAGGATATTCTAACCACCTTGTCATTATGGTATCAAAGGAGAGATTGCTATCTACTGGGGTTCCCGGATCCCATATTACCTTTTCTGTATGTAGGGGACTAGCACCTATGTGGTAGTCCATGAGTAATTAGTTATATCCAAAGGGGATGACTATGCACTTTTAGGCATTCAGCTTGATGCCATGATATTAACACCAGGTATCTGTCTCAGTGCGACCCTTCCAGAGGGTGTCTGTAACAGCTGGGGAATCAATGATGTCACCTAGTTAGCAGTCGTCTGCAAACCTTTTCAGCTAAAGCCATCCTGTGCTTGTCTGTACGTCAGAGACGTATATACCGAACATGAGTGGTCCTAGGACTGAGCCCTGGGGGATGCCAGTTGTAACTGGTATACAGTCGGACCTAGGGTATGCAACTCTCACTGTGTGGGTTCTGTCCATGAGCCATTTTGCAAGCCATCACATGACGTAGGGGTTAATGTTCAGGCGGATGGGTATGTTGATAATACCAGAAGGAGGAATGGTGTTGAAAGCCTATGAGAGATCTAGGCAGGCTGTGTGGACCTCCTTACCTTCATCTAATGCATTGATAACTGTCTCTAAGAAGTCTACCAGGTTTAGGAGGCATGGTCTGGCCTTAACAATGCCAAACAGGGAGGGTTAAAGGTTGGGAAGTACCCATTGTCTCTGTGACAGTGATCCATGATGTGCACCATAGCCTTGCAGACCAGGCTAGTCAGGCCTATAGGGAAGAAGATCCCATGGTCCATTGTGGCGTCACCTTTGTGGAGTGGGATAACTGTTGCTGTGCACCATTCAGGGGTCACTATGCCCAATGTGAGGCTATTATTGAATATCGTGCATAGGTGGGGAGACAGTATGATCTGAAGTTCATGTAAAACGCAGCCTGGGATGTTGTCCGGTCCCATGGATGCTGTGATATTTCCTTTAGAGTGTGCAGCTTTGAGAGGGATCTGCCAGGATGTTGCCAATATCAATTGTTTCTGTAATGTTCATGCCTTTATGCTGTAACCCAGAGCAGATCTGGTTGTTGACATTGAGATATGTGACATAGCTACAGAATGTTTTGTGGTTGTTGGTGGTATTAGTTGCGTTATAGTTTTTGTAGCTAGCTTTGGAGGATCCTATAAGGGATCTCACCTTCATACTGAGGCTGGCCTGGGATCTCCTCCATGCATGGTATTGTACTCTTGTTTGCAACAGTGTCTTCCTTCTGTAGTACAATATTTTTACGGCAGGGGACCACCAGATTGGTTTAGTTAAATAGGAGTAGAGTGCCCTGGTTCTGTTTGGGATAGCACAAGCCATGCACTCCTGTAAGTGCTTATAGAGTGCATTTGTGTAGGATTCAGCAGTTGTAACAGTACTGTCCATCTGCATGGGTGTCATGATGTCCACCACGTCTATCTTAAGAAGCATGTAGTTGGTCTTGTAGACTTATTATATTGTGGTTCCCTTAATGGGGGGTAGGTGCGGGATGTGGATATCAATGGTGTTCAGCACATGGTCTGATCAGACCAACGAGGAGTTGGTGTCACATGCGGAGCACCAGTCACTCATGTTGGTAATGACTAGGTCTAGGATATTGTTGCCCCTGGTGGATGTGTGGATATGTTGAGTCAGGACATTGGTCTTTATGAATTCCAGAAACAGTTGAGCTAATGTGTTGGTACATGAGTAGTTTTCCCAGTTAATGGTGGGGTAGATTCAGTGAGACTTATGAGATGAGTGTGGTGTTGTGCAACTGTGTAGCTTCTCCACATGGCAGTCAGGGTCAGGCTTGGTTGAAGAGACCTTTACCTCCAGTTTGTCTAGATGAGTGCATCTCTCACAGGTTGTAGTGTTGGTCAGTCCTAGGACTGAGCCCTGGGGGACGCCAGTTGTAACTGGTATACAGTCGGACCTAGGGTATGCAACTCTCACTGTGTGGGTTCTGTCCATGAGCCATTTTGCAAGCCATCACATGACGTAGGGGTTAATGTTCAGGCGGATGGGTATGTTGATAATACCAGAAGGAGGAATGGTGTTGAAAGCCTATGAGAGATCTAGGCAGGCTGTGTGGACCTCCTTACCTTCATCTAATGCATTGATAACTGTCTCTAAGAAGTCTACCAGGTTTAGGAGGCATGGTCTGGCCTTAACAATGCCAAACAGGGAGGGTTAAAGGTTGGGAAGTACCCATTGTCTCTGTGACAGTGATCCATGATGTGCACCATAGCCTTGCAGACCAGGCTAGTCAGGCCTATAGGGAAGAAGATCCCATGGTCCATTGTGGCGTCACCTTTGTGGAGTGGGATAACTGTTGCTGTGCACCATTCAGGGTCACTATGCCCAATGTGAGGCTATTATTGAATATCGTGCATAGGTGGGGGGGTTGTCG
>NC_056725.1:989190672-989223172 GCF_019279795.1 Protopterus annectens
TATTTCCATTGGCCTTTAATCTTGTCATCCGGCATACCACTCTTTTACCTCCTCCCCACCACAGGTAACTATACCTGTGATGTCACCCACTATGGATGTGACGGCTCTGAACACAGTAGCTTACTACACAGCTATCATGCTCTTCGATCCTTAGAACAGTAAACATAATTGAAACGTGGGAGAATATAACTGTGATGTGGAAGCTACAAAGTGCATGCAGGTATTGTCATACTGACCTGTGGGTCATCAACATGTACATATGGGCCACTAACCGCAAACACCGACATCCCCCGACACATGCAACTACACCTGAAAGAGGAAGGCAGCACGTCAAGATCAACATGCTGTTAGTGTTGTAACACATGATACATACTGTCAAATGTACAAAATGCATTCTAAAACTGTAATATATGGTATGTCTGCTGCCTGTCAACATTACTCAACAATATTAATCAACAATTGTCTACCTAGTATGTTCACCCTGTGCATCAGACCATATGAGCATGTCCCTGTACCGATGGTGTGGATGACAGGGATGCGGCACAGGCATCATCATGTGCACAGGGTAATAATGTTTGCCAGAGGCCTAGGCTGCACCATTGGATGACATCATGTGTGTTTGTTAGGGCGTGTGATATCATTGGGCGTGTGTGGATGTTATGCTTGTGTGTGTTGAGGTGCCTTACATTTGTTTCCTGTGTGTGTGTATCCATGCACACAGGTCTGGCATGTGTCTGGCCTACAAAGGGGTATTATTGACAGCTGCAAGACTGTACAAGGCAGGTTTCACAAATCACAGTGGCCTGCCACGGCCACGTGACCTGCACCTGCCAGGGGTTGCAGGGACACTACCAGGCAGAGGTCCAGAATGGATACTGTCTGATGACACATGTCCACTGGAATCATGTCCCTGTTGGGATCATCCTGGACCAAGTGCATGTGGCCTGCTGTGTCCTGTGTGGACTGCACAGCACCAGCTGAATTGCTGCTGCTACTGCCACTATGGGAGCGAGCATGTGCAGTAGCATGTTCACGTAGACCTACGTCCACGTGCCCAATGCCTCACTCCCACCAGATGTTCTAGCACAGACATTCCACACCCGAGGATTGACATGCCACAGTCAAGGACTCCCACCATGTCACCAATCATCATTTCAAAACATCTGCAAGATGATGCTGAGCATTTGCAAGTGCCTGGATGTTGTCAGTTAATGAATGGACAGCAGCCCTCTGAAGCATCAGACATTCTTTGTTGTGCCATTCAGCACATGTCTGTGCCTCCATTACAGCCCAAAACATGCATCTGCTGTCTCCAGCTGATGTGCATGTCTCGCAGGGGCATGTTGACCAGTGGTCCTCCTACGAGCAGCGCTGGGCACATGCCTATGTGGGACATCACCAGTCAGTTGACTGGGATCATGGTGTGCGGGCAGTCCTTCCATAGTCTCCACAATTCCCTGTTCTATGCTACCACCTCCCAACTGTCCTTCCTCTATGGCCAATGGTGATGAGGTGTGTGTTGGCAGGTGAACTTTGTGCTAGGATGAGGGGGAGACAGGTGGAATGGCAAGCAATGGCACAGATTCAGCCCCTGATAACCCGGCCTGTGCTTCATTCATACTATTATCATCACTGCTAGGGTCTGTGGGACACTAACATCAGGTGGACTGCAGGAGGGCCACACATTTACATCAACACCTGTGAGGGGAAGATAAGAACTGTACATTACAAGTTATACCAGACACACACACACCCACACACACAGACACACACACACACACACACACACACACACACACACACACACACACACACACACACACACACACACACACACACACACAGACATATACACACACACACACACACACACACACACACACACACACACACACACACACACACACAAAGACACACACACAGACAGACATACAGACACACACAGACAGAGAGACACAAACAGACAGACACACATACACAGACACACACAGACAGACACACAGACACAGAGACACACACTGACACACACAGGCACACGCTACATGCAGGTGATATGGTAGATGGCATTCATCTTAGACAATTATAGTTACAGCTTGGGCAGTTATAGTGGTAGTTATCATACATCCTTGAGTTTCACACAACAGCATGCATGTGTTATAGCAGATGGCATGCACCTTACACAATTATAGTGGTTGTTAGTATACATACCTGTAGTGTACCATTTGTGTTAGTAGACTATTCCCCATACCTGCAACACAATGCAGGCACTTTGCACCATTGTACTGCACTGCCATGGTGTGTGCAACATACACCACATGTTAACAGACCATCGCTGATCTTTGTACATCTTCCACTGATGCTTTGTGTTGGTCACCGCCCCTATGTGTGAGGACATGAGCAGTATGGTATGTCAACTGCATACTATGTTTACCTGAGCCCTAGCTTGCATATCTCCCCCAAAGCAATGCATGTCTGTTCAACATTATTCCACCTACCCCTGAGCTGAGTGTAGACATTGTGCATGTGGCTGTACACACATGTTTGACATGGCTGTACCTACTTTGCAATGGTGCCACAGACCAGCACAGATTTACAGTACACCGGCCTGCTGTGTGGCATATGACCTTGCCAATAACATGTAGTATGACATATCTTCTGCTGACGTGTTGAATGACATGCATACATGTGTAACACAATGGTGTCCTTTCCAATCTACAGTGTGGTAATGGTGTCCCCATGCAGGGATGTGTTATACTAACATGGGCCTTCAGCTGATGCAATGTTGTCTGTCCACCCTACAAATATCTAGGGACATACTGCACATTGAGCTGATGTGCATAGCCATTGCAGGGCATCATGTGGCTGCACAATTGCTATACAGTGTAAGCTACTGACACAGTTCACAGCCATGACTATGTTCACATACAATACATATCTAATGTGGAATGTGACCCACGTCACTGAGGTTTATACACACTAAACCCTAATGTGGAATGTGTGACACAGGTCACAGAAGGGTATACAGATGACACCCCTGCAAATCTGCAACCATATTACTGATGCCTGGCAACTATGCCCACACAAGGCTAACTTAGCAGTACTCTATGTCCCACATGACATCTGTGTACCTCACACACATGAGGAGCAGGCATGACAGTGATGTCTGACACCAGCAAGGTGAATGTACTGTATCTGTGGCCTGATATGGTTGTATGTGTATGTTGTGCAACAGATGTATTTATTTGGATACTGTATAGGTGAATGCTTTCATGTCGTGACACACTCAAGATGTTCAAGACATGTTATGTGGAGGTTTCATGTTATGCCTACACAAGCTGTGCACAGGCCTGTATGATGTTTAGTGTTTCACATCTGCAATATCACCATTACACAAAGGCCATAGTTGTATTGTGTCGAGCCAATGTACAACAGGTTGTACACACATGTACATCACTTCTACTGTGTGTGTTGCTTCATAACTCTGGCAATCTTCCATGGCCATGTGTACACATGTTCTGTCCAATGGTTGTGATGGACATCTTATTTCACATGCCAGTGTTATCCCATACGATATACACCCATATATGTCATATGCTCCACTGATGACAGGGTTATGCAGACAAAGGGTGGTATGTATGGGATGTGAGACATGTTTTGCAGGATAGTTGAGCAGTGTTGCAGTCAGCCTGCTACATGTCATGGACATGTCAGATAGCTCATGACATTGTGTGAAATTCATAGCAAGGGTATAATCCACAAGGGTGTATCCTGTGGGCCAGGCATACTCCAGCTCCAACACATTTAGAGTGTGTGCATACATATGCTCTCTGTACAGTACTGCTCATATTCCCAACATCTGTAATGCTGATATGTAGTACCTGTCCCTACAGTGGAATGCACCTCCACCATTGTATTCACTGTTTTCCACACATCTGGCAATGACAGTTTGAAAGGGTTAGTGTAGGTGTTTCATATAGTCTTCAATTGTTTCACATGGGTAAACACTGTGATGCATTGCAGGTCTGACCAGTGTCCATTAACAGCACCACCATACATTATGTGTACATGTGGTATGGCAGATAGCATTCAATTAATATGTTCCATGCATTATCAAGCCTGGTAAATAATAACAATCTCACCTGACACAGGCTACTGCCACTGCACAATGCCAGAGGTACCTAAACAGGAGTGCCACAGCAGTAAGATCATTATCCACACATGTATAATAGTTACAGGGTGCAATGTCCATGTTAGCACATAAGCCTGTACAATACACTATACTATGGGGAATGCACATCTGTGCATACATAGAGTAGCAGACTATAATATGTGGCATGTGTGCATACATGCCTTGCATATGATGTTACATTACACATTGTACAGTAACACATGTAACTATAGTTGTGTTATATGTGCAGTAGTGACTTACCAGGCAACCCCAGGCTCGGTGGTTTAGAGACACCCACCTCCACAAAACCAACTAAAGCTTGTAGATGGAGGTCTGCAGGTGTCCCCAGGTTGGCCACTAGCTCCTCGGTACATATGAATGGGGGCTGGGTGAGTGGCTCCCCACCTGTTTCACCTTGTTCCCTGGCGATTGCATTAGCACGCTGTTTTGCCTGTCTTATGAGGTCAGTGCAGTGTCGGCGCACCTGTTGATAAGTGTGATTGTGACTGCCAGCATCATTTATCCTCCTGCCGAGTTCCTCCCACAGGGTATCCCGCTGCTGTGCATCCTGTGGCACATGGCTGAAGAGTGTTGTGTGGTTGTCGAGGAGGTATGGGACAAGGACCTCATCCTCCAAGTGGCTGTACACAGGCAGTCTGCTACATGGCATACCTGGAAGACATAATGATGGAGACAGGTCACAGTGACACAGAGAAATATGGCAGTACAGCTGAGCATACATGTGTATCACATTTATTAAAATTGCAAATATGTCTTTGCAAATCTACATGACATTAACACCACTGACATGTATAAGTCACACACACATTTGACACTTACAGGTGATGTGATGCTATCACCATACATGTGTGTGTCATGTGATGACATTGCTCATACACCATGTGGATGTTGTCTTGATGTGGGCATGTCTGTTTGCCTGTGGTGGTGTCTTTACCTATCAGCACATGCCTGGATGTGTTCACATTAATGCAATCGACCTTAATACTGTGTTTATCTCACATATGTAGTCATAGATAGCCATTAGGGACATGACCTGTGACCCTGCAGACTTGCAAGCATGTATGTGTTTTGCCATATACATCTACATGGCACTATACAGCTGTGTAGCATACTGCCATGTATTGCCTGTATTGCAAATGTGTAACACATGGGACAATAGTTAGCCTGATGGTATTTGCAAGGTTGGATATCACCTATAGCATGTATGGTCATAGTGATCTAGTAGGCTATATGCCCTGGGCCATTTATAAGCCTAGGCAGACAGGTTGCCTAGCTGCAGGCAACAGACAGGTAAGTTTCAGTGGCCAGTTAAAGCAGTGACACAGAACTGATCCACAGGGTTACTGATATATCTGGCATGCGGTCATCACACCATGTCATAGAGAGGGGCGATGTGCAGCTTTGCTGGACATTGATGCATGGTATGGCAAGATTATAAGTGTATGGGACAGAAATCTGTCGGGCATGTTGTGATCCTTGTACTAGAAAGGTGGATGTCCATGACATATGTCTTTATTTTGGATCAGGATGTGTTAAGTGTAGCATGTCCAATGCCTATGGGTTGGACATGGCTTTATTCAGGGTAGGCTTCTGCTACATAATGCAGCTAGGGATTGAGAAGGGCAGTATAGGCCATCTACACATGGACAATAACCCTTAAAGGAAATATGTGAACTATTATGGTGTGACATGATTGTTCAGTATGGCTGAGCAATTATCTCTATATTCCTGGATGGCACCCTGTCATGATTAGGGGTGCCACTTATGACTACCTGTCTGGTGTGGTGAAGTAACTATCAAAGGAAAGAGTACTGTCCAGCTGCATCCCATACACACAGTTGCCATTATGTTGACCACTGCCTAGGTGGTAGTTCATAGGTACAGGGTTTGTAACATAAAGGATGACAATGCAATACTTAGCTGTCAGATTGTGGCCATACATCACACACCACACATCTGACACACTAAGGCCCTTCTGTATGTTGAACGCAGCACACATTGAGTCGACTATTGCTCCTAGTTCATAGTCATTTGCAAACATCAATAGGCTGATGCCTTCTGTGTTAGTCTGTGTGGTATAGATAACAAAGATGGGGAGTACCAGGAATGAACCCTTTATTACTGCAGCTGGCACTGGTTTGATGTGCGTATATTAGTCAGACACCTTCTGTAGTGTTGGTTCTGCCAGCAGTCCAGTTGCCAACTACTCCTGTGACATAGGAATATACACCTAGTTTACTGAGTGTAGCTGGAACACAGTATGGGTGATGGTGTCCTACGACCTGGCAAGGTCATGATATGCAGTGTGAATCAACCCTACTGTCATCTACATCTGTGCCGAGTACATAAAATACGTTGATCATGGTTCATAGCCTTACAGACCAGACTCAGCAGGGTAGTTGTGCACTACTTCCCATTATCAATGGCTTCTCCCCCTTTGTGGGTTGTGATAACTGTTGCTGTGCACCATTTGGTGTGTACACAGCCTGACATGAAGCTATGATTGAACATGATGTGCATGTGGATAGCTGAAAGTTCTTACATTTGTGTAGGAAACACCCTGGGATGTTGACAGGTCCCATGAAAGCTGTATATACGGCTTTAGAGAGTGCAACCTGTACCTGCACAGATGTTATTACAGGGGCCCTGTAGTGTACATGGGTATATTACTAAGTGTACCTGTTGGGGGAAGGTGGGAGTGGGTTTAGGTTCTCCAAGACCCTATCTGGATGAATGGGCGTTATTTCTGTAGGTGCAGTATTTCCCATGCCATAGTGCTGTGCAGCATGGCAGGTCTTGTCATTGCCATTACGATTAATGACACAGCTATAGTATGCTCTGTGCTTGGCCTCATAATATGTGGCTGCTTAGTTTCACAGTAGCTTTGTGTGGTTTTATATGGTGTATCTGCATCTTACTGAGGCTGACCAGGGATCACCTACACTCATGTGTGTTCACTCTTGCAAAAGTTACTACCTTCTGTGTTACAGTTTAAAGCATGGTACCACCAGTTTTCCTTCCTGTTTGTGTTGGGTTGAATCCTGGTTCTGTTTCAATGGCACAATCACTGCACATATGTGACTGCTTAAGGTTCATTATTGTAGGATTCAGCATTTATGCATGCATTGTCCATCTGCATGGGTGCAATGATGGTCATCACTATGCTCTTAGGAAACATAACATTGGCATTGGAGACTAACTATGTGTAGCAAACTGTTATCCCTGTTTGTGTGACTACTGTGATGCAGGTCATTGGGGTTGATGGAATCCAAAATGCATTGAGCACAGGTGTTGGTACATGAGGAGTCTTCCCAGTTCATATAGAAAAGTTGAGAGTAGCCATTATTATGGTTCTGTCTCAGACCTAATCTTCCTTATTACAGTACATTATGACAACTGGGAAATCCATGGCCTGGTGGGTGATCTGTCTCAAGGTGCAATTTGAATTCCACTTTGGCACAAAGGCATTTGCTCAGCATAATGCATCTGAAGTTATGCAAGTGCAACTTGCGTGGGGGTGTACTGGTGGGTGATCTGTCACAAGGTGCAATTTTAATTCCACTTTGGCACAAAGGTAGTTGCTCAGCATAATGCATCTGAAGTTATGCAAGTGCAACTAGCGTGGGGGTGTACATATCCTTCAGGAATATGGACACACCTGTGGCCCGTGTGTTCCAATAAAGGATAATGGGCAAGAGGTGAGGTATGTGATATAATATGGTTATGCAGGTGTGCCCTCTGGAGCAATAAAATGTGTCTCAGCCACTGCACAGATATGTTCTCCATGTTAGGGATTGACATATGTGTGTCCGTATAGTGTTTCTGACATGTATCGTGTAGCGAGACCAACGGTTTATTGCATGGCTGTCCCTGTAACAGCAGTGGACCTCCACTTGACCTGTGCATGATGAAGGCACAATAGGGGAAGCATGACCCCTAGGCAGTATCCAGATTCCCAGGGGTGACAGGTGCAGGCCCTGTCTGGCAAAGCATCATGGTCAGTCAACCATGTTATCCCAGGCAGACAGATACTGGATACCTTTTGACTTGCACCACTACACTAGACAATTATGGAATACAATCCTTCTGTCCCTGTACTGCAGTATCATTCTTGCCAATGGCATAATGCTACCCAGTCCTTGTGACATACCTGCATGGGCTACAAGACCTGACATTTCCTACATGTGTTTCCATGCGATCCAGGCTACTGCATCATAGGTCCTGCACAGCAACATAGAATATGCCAGAGCCATGTGTATAGTTCAAAAGGTGGTCTGAGTATATGGGTATGTGGCAACCAAAACTTAAGAAAAAACAGCAAATGGACTCCAGGAAGCACCAGCTGAAGAAAATTGCCACGAGTTTACCTAGGTTTCGTCTTTAATCAGACTTCATCAGAACACAACTGATACAAATAAAAACCAACCTTATATACATACTTAAAAATGACATCATCAGATGATCAATTAGTCAATTGAATAATTAATAATTAATGTGAAGGCCAGCATTCAAAATAAAAGCAGTAGTACAAACTTCACTAGGAAAGTATGTGCAATACATGAGTTAAAAACAGCCCAAAAAGGACTAAATTACCACAAAAAATAAACATTAAATATTAAAACAGACATCACAGTAAGTAAAATTGTTGTACATATGCTTTAAATACTGCATTTATTAACCATTAGTAACATTCAACCCAATATATTCTTTAATGTGAGATGAAATGGCAGTTGAAACTTAATGCATTAGAATTTCCAGGCATTAATGACTGCATTAGTATTATGCCCATTTTAAAATTAAAGAATATATTGGGTTGAATGTTACTAATGGTGCTTCCTGGAGTCCATTTGCTGTTTTTTCTTCAGTATATGGGTATGTGGCTAATCATGGCAGACAGGCAGCTGACAGTATGTATGCCCTCATATAGATTGTTGTGTAACATAGTGCTAGAGTCTGCATTTACAAATGAATACTGTTGGGCATGTTTCCAGTCACGTGTTCTGAGGTGTGGCACAATTATGCAAACTTTGTCATACAGTTTGTGTATTTCGGTGTCTGTCTCTTCCTGCTTGGTGCATCACTTGTTTGGCCAGATACTTAGAAGCGTCTGTGAATGTGTGTGATTTCTGGCAGTGTGTGCGTGGGTGTCCTTACTGTGTTCTGGTAAGGGTATGTGTTGGTTGTGTTGATGCGCTGCATGTGTTAATATACACCTCATAACTGTACAGTCCAGTCACGGCTGTATTCTGGGCTGCCTTCCCACTTACCCCTGTAGCTGCATCCCAAACAATGTGTGAGGCATGGTGTTAGGTGGGTTTAGCAGTGTACATGGCATAGAGATTACATTCCCCCAGGATGGCCACATACACAAAGCTGACATTAGTAAACACCAGTAGCTGACTAGTGGACATGCCTGTATGTGCATTCAGTACTACAAGTACTGTATTTAGTTTATGTATTGCTTATGAAGATGTTTTAGACAGTGATGCTCACATGTAAATATTTGTGTTATGGACTAAACTAAGATATAGATAAATAGATAAGATATAGATAAAATATATATATGAATAAAAAAAAATATATATATGTATATATATATATATATATATATATATATATATATATATATATAGGTATAATATAAATAAATTATATATATATATGTATAATATAAATGAAAAAATTTACATTGGCATGTAATAGACTTAAATTTGGATCGGAATTTTAATATAGGTATTCTTTAGCATTTATATTACATTCTTGCACATTTGTTATTTATTGTATTAATTTTCACTTTATTTTAATTTTATTTTTACACACACACTTTTGTATGGTATTTGTATTTGGCACTATCACATGCCAATGTACATTTTTTCATTTATATTATACATATATATATATAATTTATTTATATTATATATATATATATATATATATATATATATATATATATATATATATATATATATATTTTTTTTTTTATTCATATATATTTTTATCTATATCTTAGTTTAATTTTTTGACTTTCACTTTAACTTACAGTTTCACATTAAATTATTTTTAATGATAGGGTTGACAGGTAACACTGGTTAGGCGTGTTTTTATAGTAAAGGTTTCGTAGGGGTTTTATCAATAATTGATTGTGCTTAATTGACATTTTAATTAAATAGGTAATTAGATTGTACTGCATATTTAAGTGTGTTTGGAGTTGGTTCAACCATTCTGAAGAAGTCCGAGTTTTGGGACAAAACCTAGGTCAATGGAGAACTGTGTTTGGTGAAGCTTTATCGTTGTTAATAAATTTTTGTTGGCTTGGACTTCGTTTTCAGTGATTTTTTTGGTTTGTGGTTTGTTGGTTCTTGGTTTACTTGTTGAGTTACACATACCTTTGTTTCCACTGAGATGGAATCCCTCTGTTTGTTCTGGCTCTGAGGTGTGGCTGGCACAGCTCCACAAGTTTCTGTAGGATGTCCCTGTCCACCCTGTAATGCTCTACTATCTCCAGATCATGTAGTATGTTATGCTGGGACTGAACACTCTCCTCCTCCTCTGGTGCCTGAGGTGGATGTGTGAATCATCATCCACACCACCTTCAGTCTCCAACACATGCTGGTTGATCAAATCTATGGCAGCCCCTAACATGTACATAATAAAAGTTCCCCGTCTGTATACACCACTGGTGCAGAGTGTATGGGAATACACAAATGTATGTGAGGTGCTTTCACACTTTATGGTATTGTGCTATGGATGCTGCTGATATCAACGGGTGTGTATGAGCTATTCCAGCTGCAGCGTGTCTTAATTATGGGTTTTGCAATGAGTACTGCAAATGTCGGGCCTTTACTGTGGATATCTACTTGTCTGCCTTAATTAATCTGTTGCCCTTTAATTCACGTTTAGACCTGGATTCCCTCCCATTATCAGGCATGCATCCACCTGCCGTCTTTCTTATTTTGTACTTTCCCTACCCAGTCATGGCAAAATGTGCCTTGTAGCTGATATACTGCAAATCGGCTTTGTTCTGCTTTGACACTTTACTGTTTTCTTTGCAGTACAGCCTCTCCCCTTTTCCTGTTCTGCAGTTTGTTGCTTGCAGCCTTGTTAGCTGTTGTCAATGGCCCACTGTAGGCTCCTAGGTGTTAATTAGTCATTTGTACTCCAATTTCACTGCTGCAGCACTTCCTTATTTCTTTCCTATATCCTTCGTGTTTCAGCTGCAGTGAGCGTCGCGCATACCTGTTTACCGAGTTTACGCATGTTTTCATCTCCGTTCACTTGAATACTCGGTTACCTTGTGTACTCACAGTTAAGCATAGCTATGGCCAATTCGACATACCCCTATCCTGCAGCTTTGCCTAGCTGGGGGCAAACCGGTTTAGCAATGCTCCAATGTGCTTACAGCAATGGCGACATACCCCTCTCTTGATGTCATCTTTATCTCAAAGGCACACCTCGGTGTTATAATGCTATGCTGTGAGGTGCATCCTTACACCAGCAGGGAATCTGCAATTCACTATTACTCCTCTTATTTGCATGGCATTGCCTACTAATTCCTAATACTGCGCATAACACTGTCACTGCCCCTTCGCAACCCTTGCACCATAAGTATGGTGAAGCATGCCTGCCGTTGACTGTTATGGGGAAATCATAATATGTGTTTCATTGCGGTTTTATTCTATATTTTTATATATTCCTTGCGATCCCCTTTGCACATCGCTGCCCTGTGCTTCCACGTCACGATAGTGCGACTATATATATTAAACGTTAATTTTATATTTTGTACATGTTTCTTTATGCCAATGGCTATATATTTAGCCATTGGCATATATTAACAATATAATACATGTGTTTGGCCGGCTATCATGGCTCCAATTTTATGCTTGCAAAACTGTAAACTGTTTTCTACAGTTTACATTTCTGCATGCTTACACTAAGCCTGCACCACTTCCTGAATCACTACATATCTTCATTTGCATGCTACACTGCTGCACATGGGTTAATTAGCATACAAGGCTTGGGAGTTACACGGGAGTAGCTTACGCAGGTAGTGCATGTGGAAACAGCTCATATCTGAATCGCTCGGCTGCCATATTTGGTGTTAGAATGCTGACGCTACGCCTACACCTGGTGCAAGCTTCATGAATCCCGGGGATTGTCTTCCAGTGGATTTTAGGGGAAAAACTACTGATGTGTGAAACACCCAATGACAGACATACAGTGCAATGAGCATGTGTGTTTTTCTGCAAGGTATTAGTGCTGGAAAGAAAACATTTGGAATAATTTACACATCTGTAAAAATAAAGGTGGAGTAAAATGATCATTCCATAGTCAGCAATTGTTTACTACAGTGTGATTGACAATGTATTATACTGAAGTGTATAACAACTTTTACATTTGTTAATTCCACAGAGGAGCATTTCATTTTGCCTGCTGTGCATACCTCTCAGCTCTCCCTGATTTTTTGCACATAAGTTTGCCCTCTCCCTAGTAAAAGTTATGAATTTCTTTTAAATCTCTGAAAATTGCAGTCAGTTGTTAATACTAGGCAGAGTCCCATGCTTTCTGTTACTCAGAAAATACATGTTGATGCAAAATCTGTGATTATAATAACCTTAATTGAATTACTGTGACACCCATGCACTGGCCAAGTAGTAAAACAGCCTCAGTTCCCTCCACTAGCACCAGTGATGGATGTGCACATTGGGGGGATAACAAGTACACACACAGTAAAGTACAATTTCCCTTAAGAGCACACAGGGATCACAGTCAGTCTGGGGCTGGTTTCTACCTTTCGCTCCAGATCCCGAATAAGACTCACCACTGGCACAGCTATAGGGTTCTGATCCCAGCTGAGTAGACATACCAAAACCTCCAGTACCCCCTCTGTCCAACCAGTGCTTCATGTCCCTGCCCAAGTAGCTGACACACACACTCGTTGAGATCTGCGTTATATACAAACACACAGACACTCCCTGGGAAGGCTGGCACAGGTTCTCCCACATGTTCTCCAGCTATGCCCCTTTCTACCCAGGCAATAATGTAATAATCTACTGCCATCAACCACTCTTATAAGCTACTATACAGGCACTTACCAAAGGGTGTCCAATTCTACTGTGCAATGTTATTATTATCCAAATAGTAAGTGTAACTCAGGGCTAAGGCTATTGGAGTGTCTTATACAGTATCACCAAATACATGCAAGTACTCTAGAGCTTAAATTATCTCTACACAAAACAGCCACAGTTGAAAGGTTTCAAAATATTTAATAATAAATAATAAAAACACAAGACAATACTTATTACTTCACAACAATGACATTGTAGAGTTCAGAAATCACAGGAAATGCTTTAAAATAATACTGTAGAATAGTCTGACAAAAAAACATAAAAAACAGCTAGACTAATCTGGCTATTCCTATCTATCTCCAAGAGAAATTGCTGTTCTAAATAAATATCTTACTTACAGAGCAAGTAAGTGCTGGTGTGTTAATGTGTTCAGGTTCAGACAAAATTCAAAATGCTCTAATCTTTCTCTCTGAGAAAGTCTTAAATTGATAAACACCCAGTACTGCTGACTCATTTCACATTACATCATGTTATCACTTCTTTAGTTCCCAGGCTAACAGAAACTCAAAATTTACATTTCTTAGTAAGCTGCACCTGGCCAGGAAGCCAAAGCAATAAAATACATTAGACATGTAAAACCTTAGTAATTATCTCTTGAATCAAGACAGTAGAAATAATTTCCTGGCACAGGCATCATGTCTCTGAGCTTGAGATCAAACAGTTATACAATGCTTGACTTATCAGCTTTCTTCCAGCAGAGTGCACTGTGGTTACATTTTTGAAGCTCAGTGCAACATATAGTTTAATCACAACATATTGGTCTCTTTACATTTGTAGAACCAAACCTGTGGATTACATTAATATGTACAATGGCATAGAATTATTTACAAAGTTCTATCTAGCTAGGCTGGCAGCCTTCACATACCACCCCCCCCCCCCCCGGAGAACTCAAGCTAGTTTTTCAAGTGACCTTTGAGAAATGTTGCTTGAGTGGGGTAGGTCTATCTGAGAATGCCTTACCCCATTCCCTGTCTTGAGAGCCCATCTCTGTTGGCATTGCTAATCCCACTGTGGTGGTGCACTGACATATCATATGCTTGCAACCCTAGGCTCCATCTTAGCAACTTGGCATTTTGCTGGCTGGCTCAGTGCAACCATGTTAGGGGATTGTGATCTGTAACTACAGTGAATTTACTTCCAGACAGATAAGGCTGACGTTTCTGCAGTGCCCACACTATGGCTAGACATTCCTTTTCTACAGCTGCACAGCATTTGTCCCTGGGTTGAAGCCTATGACTGAGATAAATCACTGGGTTCCTTCTCCCTCAGAAGAAACCTGGCTAAGTACAGCCCCCACCCCATGGTTTGAAGCATCCGCCTGCACAACAAATTATTTGCTGTAGTCTGGACTGGCTAATACAGGGGGTCCTCCCAAAGCTTCTTTAAGCTTCTGGAATGCCTGCTCACATGCTGGAGTCCACACTACCTTATCTGACCTGTTTTTCCTTCTCAGGTCTGTGGGGGGAGCAGGTATGGTACTATAACTGGGGGCAAACTTTCTGTAGTACCCTGCTGTCCCTAAGAATGCCCTCACCTGCTTTTTGGTAACAGGTGCAGGCCATGCCTGAATGGCTTCTACTTTGGCAGGTTCTGTCCTGATCTTGCCACTCTGCACTCTATGTCCCAGGTAGGAAACCTCTGCCATACCCACCTGGCATTTGCTTGGCTTAATGGTCAACCCTGCCCTCTGTAGTCTGCCCAGCACCTCCCTGACATACTGAAGGTGCTTTGCCAAAAATGGCTGTAGATAGCAATATCATATAGGTAAGCAAGGGCAAAGCTAGGATATGATCTACCAGCTGCTGGAAAGTTGCTGGGGCATTCTTCATCCCAAAGGGTATCTTTGTGAACTCAGGAGTCACAAAGGCTGAAATCTCTCAAGCAGTTGGAGTCAAGGGTACCTGCCAGTAACCCTTGGTAAGATCAATGGTGATAAGTTGCTTAGCCCCACCCAGTTGCTCTAGGGCTTCATCTGTCCTAGGCATGCAGTAAGCATCTGACTCTGTGTGACTATTTAATTCCCTGTAATCCACACAGAACCTGGTGCTGCCATCCTTCTTTGGCACCAACACCACTGGGGAGGCCCAGAGACTGTTGGACTTCTGAATTACACCTAGTTCCAACATCTCCTGTATCTCCTCTCTCAGAGTCTGTTTGACTCTCTCAGGCACCCTATAAGGGGCCTACCTAATAGGTCTTTGTGGTCCTGTATCCACCTGGTTCTGCAGCAGGTGGGTGCACCCTGGTTTCTCAGTGAACACGTCCGCAAACTCCTGTAACACTGCTCGGACTTCTCAAACCTGGGTAGGAGATAGCTGATGGGACATTGCTACCCCTTCCACTGAGGTGTCAGTTCATGTCTCACTGAGGAGATCAGTCACCAGATCTCCCTCAGACTCCTCCTACAATCCACTGCAAATACTTAGCACAAGGGCCTCCCTCTCATGGTAAGGTTTCATCATGTTAACATGGTACAGTTTCTCCCCCTGCCTCCTGCCTAGCACTTCTACCATGTAGTTAACATCACTTACCTTCCTTACCACCTTGCAGGGTCCCTCCCAAGCTGCCTGCAGGTTGTTGTGTCTGACAGGAATGAAAACCATTATCTGCTGCCCTACAGCATACTCTCTAGCTCGAGCATTCCTGTCATACCAGACCTTTTTCTGTTGTTGGGCTTCTGCCAGGTTCTCCTGGGCCAAGCCCATGGGTTCCTTGAGCCTTGTCCTGAGCTTTAGGACATATGCCACAACAGACTCCTTGTGATATTCATACTCAACTTCCCACTTATCTCAAATTAAATCTAGAGGCTCCATCATCCTATGCCCATACAATAACTCAAAGGTGAAAAACCTATGGATTCCTGGGGAACCTGTCTGTAAGCAAACAACAGATGGGGCAAATATTTGTCCCACTCCCTCTTAAACTGGTCTGCAAATGCCTGTAGCATGGACTTGATTGTAAAGTTTAACCTCTCAACAAGACCATTACTCTGGGGATGGTAGAGGGTGGTCTTCAGGTGCTTCCCCCCACAGTACTTTGACAGACAAGCCAGAAGGTCTGACATGAAATTGGCACCTCTGTCAGTCAGTATTTCTTTTGGAAAACCTACCCTGCTGAAAATCTCTAACAAAGCATTTGCCATCTTTTCCGGCTCAATAAAGGACAAAGCTAATGCCTCAGGTTATTTTGTAGCATAGTCTACTACTACTAGGATATACTTTTTCCCTGTTGAACTTGGGCTACTCAGAGGCCCCACAATATCCATAGCTACCCTCCGAAATGGCTTCTCAGTCATAGGCAAAGGCATCAAAGAAGCTCTCACCTTGTCTCCTGCCTTCCCTACCTTTTGTCACTGCTCACAGGTCCAGCAGTACCCTGTTACATCTCAGGAAATTCCAGGCCAATAGAAGTTCTGCATAATATGTCTCTTTGTATGCTCATATAACCTGCAAAGGGAATATCATGGGCTTTGGATAGAAGTGCCAGATGGTAGGCTCTAAGCTCTACCAACTGCTGTATTCTCTCACCTTCTAGCCCTACCTCAGAGTTCCACTCTCTATACAGTAACCCTTTGTCCCCGTATACAGATTCCTCCTTCCCTTGAAAGTCAGGTGTCTCATTAGCTACCTGTCTCCGGCCTTGCAATGTAGGGTCTGAGAGCTAAGCCTGTCTCAGATCTCTCTTTGTAACCCTTCCCAGCTCTCCTTCCACAGGAAGTCTGGTATCCTCTGACAGCAGTGCCTCACTATCAGCCTGGGTACTCCTACTCACCTCTGCCCTTGCAGTCACTTTTTCCAAGGGACCATCAGTACTCACAAGCAGCTGTGGCTCACCTTCAGTCTCACTGCTTCAGCATAGCTCCCTCCCTGAAGTAACCACTTCAGCAGTCCGGGCTGCAAGTGTGCAATCTGTCTGGGTCTCTCCCAGGCTACCAGACCCACATGCCTGTTTCCAAGTCTGACTCAGTGTAACTGCATGAGCACATGCTACTGCATTATCAAAATTATTCCCTATCAGGACATCTACAGGGATATCCTCAAACACACCTACTTGGTGGCTTCCTTTTCCACCCTCCCAATCAAGGTGAACCCCAACCAAAGGTATTTGGAATGGGGTCCCTCCTAAAGCTCTGACTGGAGTAGACTGCCCAGACAAGTACCGCTCCTCTGTAACCATTGCAGGATTCATAATGGTTATGTCAGAAACTGTGTTTCTCTTAGCAATAGCCTCTTTTCCATTGACTTTGATAGGATATAAACTCTGGTGGAAGTTTGGTACCTGGTTATCTCAAAACAACCTACTATTGGCATTTTGTATTTCCCACTTACTGACTCTCTCACCTTTTCTTCTCCATCTTGCCTCCGTTGACATCTATATGCCACATGGCCCCACTGGTTGCATTCAAAACATTTAACCCTAGGTCCTGGATGTGTACCTGGACTAGTGGCTTCCTCTGCTACTGGCAGATTCCATTGGGGCAGCCTGGGCTGCTCACAGTGGGTTCCTTTAGACCCATGAGCAGTACTTGGGGTCAGTTTCCTGTGAAGGAACGCCCTGCTTGCTAGGTATAGGTCTCTCTTTTTCACCAACTCATCTGAAGTAGCACATTGTCTATCAGCTAACCAGATCCTCATGTCCTTAGGCAAAGTGCTAAAGCCTTGTTCCCTCACCAAAAGATCTGCCAGCCCTTTAAAAGTGGTGACCTGATATCCACTAACCCACCTATGAAAATAAGTGCTCAGTTCAGCAACATATTCACAGACATTTTAATCTGCCTGGCGTCTATGCTCACGAAATCTTTTCCTATAGGCTTCAGGTGTTAGCTTAAACAATTCTAGGAAACAATTCTTAACAGCAGTGTAATCAAAAAATTGTGATCAGACAATTTAGACAGCACAGTTACAGCTTTACCATGGAGTAAGGGGGTCAGGAATCATACCCAGAGCCTTTGGTCAACATCATATTGTTTATAGGTTCATAGGCAGGTAGTAGGCTATTGGCCTTAGTGCCTATATAAGCCTAGCCAAAGGTACCCTGGCTTTCGCCACCCAAGAAAATTATTTTCCTGTGCCACTGTCAAGCAAAGCCACAGAAGTGATCCCCAGGGTGAATTTCCTATTTCCCACCCAATCATCAGGATTTTTCTTGAAGAGTGCTAATGAGGAGCTTTGTTTGATATAGATAGGTAGTTTGTTCCAGAGTATGGGAAGTCTCTGGGACAGGAATCTATCCCTCCAGCATGCTCTGTTTATTGTGGTGATGAGGTTTAGGTCCCTAGAGTGTGTAGCTCGTAGGGATTGGGATTTCTTTAACTGGAGCATGTCTAAAAGCTCTGGGTTTACATACCCTCTCAAACATATGAATGAAGCTATCACAATTATCATCCTCTTTAAACTGTGGAAGAAATGCACTGACCTTTTGTGCTTCTGGGGTCTGGTTACTCCCTTCCCCATTACCTCCATGACTATGGAGAAGAGTCAGCATCTCCTTTTCATGTTGGCTCTGCTTCTCCTTTTCCAAAGCTTCAACTTCCAAATGCCTGGCCTCCAATTCATGTCTCTTTAGCTACAGATGGATTTTTAAGTTCTCTGCAGAAAGGTTGAGCTGTCCATTCCCTTAGTGTTGTACTTCTCCACAGCCAGTCTGATCAGCCTCCTGATTGCTATTTTCTGCTGCAGCTGAGACCAAAGCTGCAATCATGTCTGCCTTAGTCATGTTTCCATGCACCAGTCGTTTAGACTGGCACATCTCAGCCAACTGGCTCCTTGTCAGCTTGCCGTACTCCTCTGCCAACATGATTGCCTGCTCTCCCTGACTAGCTAAGCTAACAAAAGAAATAAAAGAATTGTGATCTGAACTCACTGTACACAAGCTACAGGAATTCACTATACACACCAAAACAAGCCAATTAATATGTGATGTGGCTAACTCACCACTATCAAAAATTAATATTTGATGTGGATATCCCACTACTGCCAAACAATTAATATGTGATGCCCATGCACTGGCACAGTAATCAGGGAGCCTCAATCCTATCCACTAGCACCAGTGAGGGGTGTGCACATTGGTGGGATAACTAGTACACACACAGTAAAGTAAAATTTCCCTTAAGAGCACACAGACAGCACAGTCAGTCTGGGGCTGGTTTCTCCCTCTATCTCCAGATCCTCAATAAGACTCCCTACTGGCATAGCTATAGGGTTCAAATCTCAGCAGAGTAGTCAAGCAAAACCTCCAGTACCCTCTCTCTCCAACCAGTGCTTTGTGTCCCTGCCCAAGTAGCTGACACACACACACACTTTGAGATCTGAGTTATATACAAACACATAGACACTCCGGGGAAGGCTGGCACAGGTTCTCCAGCTATGGCCATTTCTGCCCAGGCTATAAGGTAGTAATCTACTGCCACCAACTACTCATCAGCTACTATACAAGCCCTTACCAAAGGGTGTCCAATTCTGCTGTACAATGTTATTATTATCCAAACAGTAAGTGTAATCCAGGTCTAAGGCTATTTGAGTGGCTTATACAGTATCACCAAATACATGCAAGTACTCTAGAGCTTAAATTATCTCTACACAAAACAGCCACAGTTGAAAAGTTTAAAAAATATTTAATAATAAATAATACAAACACAAGACAATACGTTTTACTTCAACACAATGACATTACTGAATTCAGAAATTACAGGTAAAGGAAATAATACTGTGGAATAGTCTAATATAAATATAGGAAACAGCTAGACTAATCTGGCTATTTCTGTCTATCTCTAAGAGAAATTGCTGTTCTAAATAAATATCTTACAGAACAAGCAAGTGCTGGTGAGTTGATGTGTTCAGGTTCAGACAAAATCCAAAATGCTCAAATCTTTCTATCTGAGAAAGTCTCAAATTGATAAACACCCAGTACTGCTGAGTCATTTCACATTACATTTGTATCACTTCTTTAGTTCCCAGGCAAACAGAAATTCAAAATTTACATTTCTTAGTAAGTTGCACCTAGTCAGAAAACTACAGCAATAAATGTCAAACCTTAATAATTATCTCTTAAATCAAGATAATAGAAAGAATTTCCTGGCCCAGATATCTTGTCTCCGAGCTTGAGATCAGTCATACAATGCTTGACTTAGCTTACTTCCAGCAGAGTGCACTGTGGTTACATATTTGAAGCTCAGTACAACATATAGTTTAATCATAACATACAGTTCTCTTTACATTTTTAGAAAAAACTTGTGGATTACATTAATATTTACAGTGACATAGAATTATTTACAAAATTCTATCTAGCTAGGCTGGCAGCCTTCATAATTACAACCTTATTTTAAGACTGACTCTGATTTGATCTGTTGTCCTCCCATTATTTTTGGATTTGTCCGAAATTCATAATTTACTAACTTTCAAAGCTCATAAAATAGTCCACTCTCATATGGTTTCTCTTTGTTTTCTTTCTTCTTCTTCTTCATCTTCTTCTACCTCTTTTTTCTGTTGTACCTAGTATTCTGGACAAATCCAGAATGTATGTGATCCACATATCCATAGATAACCTTCCATATCAATGTTGTGGTCTTCATAACCATACTTCAGGTGTATGCTCCCTGCCCAGATGTAGGGCATAAAGGTGACATACAAATGATCCATACTTAGGACCTCTTTGCTGCCATCCTGAATGCCACAGCTGAACATTGATCTGATTGCCTTTTGTTAAGCTGCTTTCTAGTGAGCCATGTTTAGTTAAGTGTTCCACTGGAGTTCCTTTTTTCCTTCCACATTTTGTGGGCTGCAGAATTCAAATCATATTTCCAGTCTCTGCTTCCCATTTCTATCATTTCTGCAAAGGAATTTCTAAGAATCCGACGGTTCATGGCATCTATAATTCCCATTCTCACATTTGCCAAGCTTCACATGAGGAAGGTACCTAAAAACAGTTTGGCTCCAGTGTTGCGACTCTTCGGAGTTTCCAGTTCCCTTCATTCCTTGTCTCAAACTTGAGTTGCTCTGGCAAATTCAGCAGATGTCCCTCAATTTGAGATGACCTTTTCTGATTCCTACCCTTACTCAGGACCTATTCATAGATACTTCTGACCTGGGGTGGAAGCCTCTTCTAACAATTTGTGGGTTCAGGGTCTATGGTCCCTTCATCAGAAGTCATACTTTGATAGCTTTAACAGAAAGTATTATAATGAGAGAAGGTCAGATGCTATGTTGAATATGTTTCAATGAACGCACCAGTAGGTCTATGGAACAGAAGTGGGCAGAAATTAAAGGTAATGGAAAGCTTAAGGTCCCTTGAAAAATAACCACAAACAAAAGAATGTGTGAATACCATGGTCACTGCAATGAAATATTACAGCATTTATATATCGATAGAGAAATAATTACCATTTGTTATTCTGAAGAAAGTGGTCTCAGCAGTATTAAATACTAATGCTTATTGTAACATTAATAATAAACTAGTACGGATACTTATATTAATACTAGAGCTAATACTAAGTTTTCTTTTGTATTACATGCGTACCACAGATTCAAGAGAGTAAATCTAGGTGAAGGAAGCTCCAATATGCATACATTTAACACACCATTAAGGTATGTATATCTAAGACCTCTGTTTAGTATCTCATAAACAACAAAGGTATTTCAAGCAGAAGTTGTAAAAGTAAATAAGGGATTAGACTGTATTGTGAACATAATAGATTTTGTATGTGTGTAGGGGTAAACTCAAAGAGTAGAAAAAGAGGCCAACATAGCTAGTGGAAAGAGTAACCCCCAGATTCAGCAAGCCCTGCACGGTATCCAGGAATAGGGCAGGAGCTCCTGGAGGCAATAGGACCATTGTGATCCACAAATAAGCTGCAGGGACGTGCACAAGCTCTCCTGCACTATTCCTGCATGGACACAGCTCCTGTATGCAAATTACCCCATTTGCAGGTGAAAACAATGCAAATGAGATGAATTTGCAATCCAGGAAGCTCTCAGCTGGCTGTGCAGGACTAGTGTAGTGTGGAGAAATGTACTCGTTTAGTAACCGAGAACATTTCTGCAAACTACAAAACGAAGCCATGATAGCTCCAAATAAAGTGTGTATATTATGTGGAAACCATGCCAATGGCCAAATATATGGCCACTGGCATGGACAACAGCTGCAAAAATGAAAAAAAAACTTTTATTTTTTTTAGCTGATTTCATCTATTTAAGCTCAGGGCAGTGGCGCACAAAAGGGATCAGGCCAAAAATATAAAAACTAACTTGAAATAAGCATTTTAACCAAAATCACTATTTTGCCATTATACTCAATGGCAGGCAGAAGACAACATGGCCAGTGAATAGTGGTTGCTAAGGGGGAATGTTCAGTGTGGGACCTGTAACTATGCATTAGCAGCCAATCCTATGCAAATGAGGGGAATGATACTGAATCCCAGATTTTCCCTCAGTGCTAGCCAGCACCCAACAGTGTAACTGCAGGAATAGCATGGTTTAAGCCTAAGCATTAGCTGACATCATAGGAGGGTGTCAGGCATACTGTAAGCATGTTGAAGACCTGTGGCTTGGGTTTGTCCTTAGCTTAGCAGAGCTAAGCAAGGCTGTGTGTATCAGGCTGCCTAGCACTCTTTACATTGCCTAAGTGGGTGTGCACTCACCATGTTTTAAAGGGAAAAAAAAGTAAACCAGGAAATAGCAACTCTGTTCACATTTGAGCACTGTGTTTGCACGGGCTTAAACAGGAAGGCAATGGGAAAGGAAAACAGCAGTAGGAAGGTAATTAAGCATAGCTGGAAGGTGAAATGTATCAGAATCAGCCAATTACACAGACAGCAGCCCAGCCCAGCCCAGAACACTACTATAAACTATGCAAACACCTTTCCCTCTGTTTTTCCCATATATTCTACACCACTAGTGTATACAAGCAGGGAAATTTTAACAAACAAAAAAAAATTATAGGAGCTGCAGCCGCTATCATACATCAACATGTGGAAAAAGCTGAGGGTGGTGAGGATGAGAATGCTGTTGACCAACCCACAGTGAGGAGATGGAGAAGAGTGTACAGACCCAGGGTAACCTACCAGGGGCTACATGAGCTGGAGATAGTAGTTCGCTATATGGTGGACAGGGGCCTTCTACAGCAAATTGTTGAGCTGTGCCGGCCACACCTGACACACAAAACTAACAGAGAGGAACCCATCCCAGTGGATACCAAGGTATGTGTAGGCCTAAGAATACTAGCCACAGGTACCTTCCAAAGGCCAACTGGGGATATGATAGGGATCTCACAGGCATCAGCATCCAGTGCACTCCACCAATTTCTGGATGCCATGTCAGCATATGCCGGTGAGCACGTATATTTTCCCAACGCCCGTGTGGTGTTGGCCAGCAATATGCGTCTCTTCCGCCAAATAACAGAATACCCTGAGGTAGTGGGTGCTACAGACTGCATGCACATATGCATCAAAGCACCACCCAGTGAGCAGAGTAGGGTCTACATCAACCACAAGGGCTTCCCCTTCATCAACTGCCGGGTCGTGTGTGATGCCCAGGGCATTATAATGAATGTGTGTGCTGGCTGCCCTGGAAGCTATCACAACTCCCACATCTGGCATCTGACACAGCTGTACCAGACATTTGCCAATGGGGACATCCCTTACAGTCACCTAGTGGGGGATGCTGGTTACGCACTGGAGCCATGGTTGATGACACCCATCAGAAATGCACACACATCTGAACAAGAACTCCATAATGAGGCACATGCACAGACCAGAATTATAATAGAGCATGTGCTTAGGATGCTCAAGTCATGGTTCCGGTGCCTGGACACATCTGGTGGAGCCTTGCAGTACTCACCAGCTATATGTACTCAAATTGTCATTGTATGTGCCATGCTACACAATATGATCCTGTGGAAACAGCTGCAGAAGGAACAGCATGGGGCAGGGCCACACAGTCCCTCACCATTGCCAAGGCCTGCACAGGCACAGAGTGACTCAGAGGAGGAACAACCTGAGCCTGCCCCAGTAGGCAGAAGGAGGCATGCCCAGTATGCCCTGGCCTTGGCAAAGAGGCAATGCATAGCACATACACTGACACAGTAGGGACCCAGGGAATAACACCTGTCTCTGATTCACACATACAGTAAAAGGGATGCCAAACATGACACTATCTGTGCTCAACCATATATAGGGAGTGTACTATGTGCATCCAACATAGGCAGCCCTCCAGCACCATCCTCAGTACTGGCACAGCCACAAGGTAAGTCACTCTTCCTAACAATTGCTGAATGGAGTAGTATGTGTTGTTACTAGTATCTATGGTATGGATGTGAGCATGCAAGGGAATTGGATGGCTGAATGGGATGCCAGCAGATAGTAGACACCTATAGTGGCAGCATGAGATCTGTAACAAATACTGGTGTCAACATAGTAGCCAGTACTACACATGGTGACAAAACCCACTACAGGAAATGTGCTGGGCCACGTGTTTCCATATGACCCACACACAAGCCAGTCAGGGATTCTTACATACACAACAACAGTCTCAGCCAGCAGGACAGGTGTAGACAAACACAAACAAAAGCTGTGCTAAGGCCTCTGATTGATGGCTATGGGTAACCTCCCCCCAGGCCTACACAGACAGACTACAACAGGTCAGGCAGTGGGATGTTAGTTCTTAAGTGTAAGAGTCAGAAAATGAAATATAGGTCAATCAAACCTAAGACCTGTAGTACACTGATATGCCTCTAGTCAGCATGATAGGTTAGAATACAGAATTAAATGGAGTACCTGATATACCAGTACAGTCATAGCAAATGTGTACAAGTATCAGTTGTGCCCCGCAATCCGATGCAGAAATGTAGTAACAGTCAGGTTTGCCCCCCAACCCTATGTAGAAATGTAGTAACAGTCAGGTGTGCCCCCCCATTCCTATGTAGACACATATTAACACACAGGTGTGAACCCCCAATCCTATCTAGAAATGTAGTAACAGTCAGGTGTGCCCCCCATTCCTATGTAGACATGTAGTAACACACAGGTGTGCCCCCCAATCCTATGTAGAAATGTAGTAACATGTATGTGTAGGTATAATAACAGTGGAGCACAGATTACCTGAGCTGGCCAAGGTAGCAGGATAGATTGTAGCATGTGTACAATATGCAGGTCTGTGTGTGTTAGGTTGGTGTGTGTTGTATATTGTGTGAGAGTGGTCAGTATGTATGCATGGTGAGGTTTGTCCTGGTGGCTATTGCCCAATACTGCTGATGACAGGGCTAAGTCCTCACAACTGCAATGCCAAAACAATGCTTCTCAGTGTAACACATTCTAGCTGTAGGCCATTGTAAATGTCTGGAAGTAATATGTGTCACCATCTGAAAGATGGATGTGGCATGACTGTCGGCCCTGATTTACAAGCAGTACAAAGGGGGAAGTACCCCAGACAGATAGTGTATAATATGTAACTGTCAAATGGACATACCCTTGGAATTGTACATACAGGTTTGCAGCACATTATCTGGGCTTGTAGTAGGGAACATCGATGTCATCTGGCCAAACACTTGCAGACCACAAAGGTCATAGGAATGATGTATTGAGAAACAGCTGATGTCCCTGCACAAGCAAGTATAAGTGGAATGCCCCATGCATATCTGTGAGTCAGATGCAAGTAGTGTCCATAGCACACATGCACCCAGCTCAACCAATCACCACCCACAGGTACCTCTCCAGTCATATCCCTGCTGTTGAGAAGGAGGACAATATGACCCCCACCTGTGTATGGCAATAGCAAAAGAATAAAGCATGCAGAGCAGGCGTCCCATGCAGGTGTGTCCCTAGCTGTAAGCAGCACCCTGCCAGCATCCACACCACTGGATCAATACTGACAGAAGGTATTGGTATGAACACCTAGCACACCTACCCTGACACCCCAGGGGAATATACTGTATTGCAGTCTGGAACTGTATGACTGACAGAATGCAACGGGATGCTACAGCTAGCCTGCATCACTACCATATGGCCTACAGTCCTCTGCCAAAGGCTTGTGCCTCACCTGTACTGCCAATGTATGATATGTTATGGACTCCCAAATAACAACATAACACAGTCCACAGAACCCATATGCAAGGCCATGTGGACAAATCACAGTAACATGTCCACCATGTCCTACTGCATGAACTGTGGACCAACACCAATTTACTGTTGTGATGAGGTGATAACTATAGGGAAAATGTCAGAGAATGTTTGCACAGGCTGTCCAAGCTACTGAAACCTTTACAAAGGCACTCTATGAGCATCTGCAGGAATGCATGGATCATGCTATCCTAAGTAAAACCAAGACTCACTCCTCCAAGAAAAGGAAACCAGTCTGGTGGACCCCTGCCATAAACAAGCAATACAACAGAAGGAGGAAACTAGTACAGAAAAGAATAAAATCCCAAGAAGGAAAGACATCCCTGAGTAGTATCAGCAAGAAACTATGATCCCTCATTAAATCATCCAAGGCTAGTTTCAAAAGAAAAATTGCCAATGACTCCAAAGATAACCACAAAGCGTTCTTTAGCTATGTCAAGAACCTAAGTGGAAACTCTCAGATCTGCTCTGAGTTAGTGCAGAATGGCACAAAATACACTGAACCGACTGATATTGCCAACATTCTGGCAGACAGGTTTAGTGCAAACTTCACCCCCTCTCATCCCCTAAAGGGCCCATAACCATACCAGAATAATGTAGGGCCCCATTAATCACTGACACACAGGTTAAAACAGCCCTATCCAAAGCCAAAATCACAGCTTCAATGGGACCGGACAGTGTCCCAGGCTGTGTCTTACAAGAGCTCCAAAATGAACTAACCCCTCACCTAAATACACTGTTCAAACTCAGCCTCTCTACAGGTTACATAGCACAGAGTGGCACACAGCAACAGTTATCCTTCTCCACAAAGGTGGAGCCACAGCAGACCCCAGGAACTATCACCCTATAAGCCTGACTAGCCTGGTCTGCAAGGCTATGGAACGCATCATCATGGAACTCATTAGCAGAGACATTGGGAACCTCTAAACCTTGGACCCTACCCAGTTTGTCCTTTTTAAGGGCAGATCATGCCTCCTAAACCTGGTGGACCTCTTTGAGATGGTTACCAAGGCATTAGGTGAGGGAAAGGAGGTCCACACAGCCTACCTAGACCTCGCAAAGGCTTTTGACACCATTCCCCATTCTAGTATTATAGACAAGCTCACCAGCTTGAACATAAACCCCTATGTCACGAGATGGGTTGCCAACTGGTTCATGGATAGAACCCACATGGTGAGAGTTGCAGGCTCTATGGCCGACTCTAAACTGGTTACAAGTGGCATCTCCCAGGGCTCAGTCCTAGGACCCCTCCTGTTCAGTGTATACGTCTCAAAGGTACAGGCAAGCATAGGAGGACTATGGTTGACCAAGTTAGGAGATGACTGCAAACTAGGGGCCATAATTGATTTTCTGGCTAATATAGACACACTCCAGATGGGTCTCACTGAGACGGATACCTGGTGTCAAAATCATGGCCTCAAGCTAAATGCCAAAAAGTGCATAGTCATCCCCTTTGGAAAAAACAAAGTACCCGTGAACTAAATACAGAAAATGTAATAAGAGATCTGGGGACCCAAGTAGATAGTAATCTCTCCTTTGATAATCATATTGCCAAGGTGGTTAGAAAATCCTTCTATGTGGCCCACCTAATCATAAAAGGGTTCACATCTAGAACAAAAGAGGTTATTGTGCCTCTCTACTCATCACTCCTTAGACCCATCATAAAATACAATGCCCCATTTGGGATGTACCTTACAAGACACCTGCAACAGCTGGAAGACCAAAAAAGTACCTCACCAAGAGGATTACTGGCCTCAAACAGATGCCTTATGCAGCCCAACTCAGGAAACTCCAGCTGTACTCAGTTGCATGCCACTTACTCAGAGGTGATCTCTGCCTGACATACAAGGCCATGTCCAACCCAGAATTGATGGACATGCTCCACCTAAAAAAAAATCCTGGAGAGCCACACACTCTAGAGATATAAACCTCACCACAATGATAATTAGGACATGCTGAAGGGATAGATTCCTATCCCAGAGACTCTCCATGCTTTGGAACAGGATTCCAATATACATCAGGCAGAGTCCCTCATTAACACTCTTCAAGAGAAACCTTGATGGGTGGATTGGAAACAGAAAATTTACCCTGGGGATCACTACAGTGGCTCTGCTGGACAGTGGCGCAGGGAACTAATGGCTCTGCTGGACAGAGGCACAGGGAACTAATCTAAGGGGGTGGTGAAAGCCAACACATTCTGGCTAGACTTATAAATGCCCTTGGGCAGATAGCCTAGTACTTACCTATGAACCTATGAACCTATAATGTATGGAAGAGGATAAAATACTAGAGAGGGTGGGAGCATGGGTGGCATGGAGTGTGTGAAGTCCGAAACCCAGCCGTGTGCACATACTATCCCTGGCTGCAAACACAAGAATGGGTGGCTACAAACCTGCTCATAAACCACAATGTGTAGGGGGTAATGTCCAGAATTATGACCCCCTGCCTCTGGGTAACCTGTATGAATCTGTACAGTTGAGAGGTATTGCCACTGTAAGATATGGCCATACTGTCACGTTGATGGATGTACAAGTATGGAATCCTCTGCCACCACTGTATCAAGGTGCTGAACCAGTTACACAGACCCAGCATCAAATGTCTGCAGCTCCCCATCCAGAATAGCATGAGTGTGCAAGAATATGTAGGCTTTTGACCAGAATACTGGACACAGCTGCATTCAGCCTCTGTTTCCCAGAACATCACTGCAAGCAAATATGTCTACCTGACAGTACTTGATGACATAAAACATCACAGTGTATAACAGTATACATGTCTGAATATCTCTGCTAACACCAGGACCATGTAGCAGAAGCAGCACAGACACAACTACCTACAGTAACTCACTATCCTTTGCCCAATTTGACCCCATATTGTCAACTGATCTACAGATATCCTGCAGAAACAGTTTGCTAGCTGTAGGTGTAGAACACAAAAGTCTGCACTGGAGTACAATCTAGCTGGAATGGATTCAGACATTCAATACAGAAGGTCATACTGGGCATGCTCACACACTTAGAAATGAAGCCCATGTCTGGCAACAACAGTGGACCATACACATCTGACAGTCGCAGATGTTAGTGTATACACTCTTCAGTATGTACCAGTCATGCTTTGCACAAACACTGGATAGGAATACACACATATATCCAAAGACAACACACTATAATATGCCAAAAGTACACATACATAGATGTGTGGAAGAGAGTGACAGTGACAAAGAGCTGTCCCATCATGAGGCCTGTCCTACCTAGCCCACAGCCAATTGGCTAAAAACACATGATGTGTAAATGTCAATCACCGCAGACATTTGCCTCTGGAATCTCTCAACATTATAGAGTCTGTGGTGCTAGTGATAACTGTGCAACATGACTGTACAAGCCAGTAGTCATCTAACAGGCATATATATGTACCTGTGGAATATAAACCTGTGTGTGCCTGAGTGTGGTGTGTCTGCCTCTAGATGAATGGGTTATGGCCAATGCACACACACACTCCCTTCCCATTGCCCTACTATGGCAATCCTGCAGATGTCTTCACTTTGAAGTACACCTTTGGGGACATAGTAGCCCATTAATCTCTGTGACATGTCCTATAACTGCATAATGCTGTAGTGTGATGTAATAATTAGGTAGAAGTTCTAATCCCAGATGTGGCAAATGTGTGTTTGTCTGTGTAGGGGTCAATGCTTTTTAGGCTAGTCACACTCACTACAATTTCAAGTGGCGTACTTTGGCATGCCTGCTGATGTCATTCACTTTGAAATACACCTTTGGGGAAGCAGTAGCCCAGTAATCTCTGTAGTGCATGCTATAACTGCGTAATGCTGTAGTGTGATGTTCTAGTTAGGTAGGAGTTCCATTCCCAGACATGGCAACTGTGAGACTCGGTATGTGAGAGAGTGTGTGTGTGTGTGTGTGTGTGTGTGTGTGTGTGTGTGTGTGTGTGTGTGTGTGTGTGTGTGTGTGTGTGTGTGTGTGTGTGTGTGTCTTTGTTTGTCATTCGTATCCTGTGTGGAGGTGGCTCTGAGTGTGTTACAACTGCACTCATTGTGAAGTGGGTTTTGCAAATTTCTTATATGGTGGGCCTATTATATGTCACAATGTCCACCTTACAAGGGTAACAGATGTCAAACAGCAGAGAGGCAGGGTTACCAATCCAAACTCCTACATGTGACATCAAGACCTGGTGAACAAATTAGGCAGCCCTTGTATTAACCAGAGAACACTCTGTAATTCATGTCTCATACACAAACACACTCAGCTAGGCAACAACCGCTCTGTTGGTAGTTCCCTGCATATTGCCCACAGATAGTAACCATGGTGTGATTGCAGCGAACTACAGAGGGAATGGCACCATGTCCCATCACTACAATAGGCACAAAATTGCAGACAGTGCGCCTTCACTATGTTCTCCACTGGACATCTACAACAACTGTAATGCCATCAAATGTGACCCACAAAGGACATACCATGCCTTAAACACATGCTCGGTATGGACATATGCCACTAACACCAGGGAATACTTGTATCATGCTGTCAATGTATGTGCATGATCAACCTGGTGACCATTGCCAGTTCCCACCACATTAGGTCAGGAATGGCACATCTGATGATAATATTTGTACACAACATGGCCCAGACATCTCAGACACCGTCCATGTCATGGACTATAGAACATATACATGGCAATCATTGCACAGCACTGACCATCCACAATAGTAACCCAGATGACAGGATGGTGAATACAATACCTACCTGTGTGGGCAAATCCAGACACTACACCACTAAGCCACACTGCAGATTATTGTCATGTGGCTTGATGCCAAGGTATACCCTTCACCTAGCCTTGTACAGGCTTCTGGCACAATCAGCCACTACACTCTTGTGAAGCAATGCACCCATTCATGTCAGTACTGGCACCCTGTGTCTGTGTTTGTGCAGTATATTGATTTTGATCCCATTTACACTCACTACACCTCTGACTGGCCTACTGAAGCATGCTGTCTGATGTCAGACACCTTCACATACCCTTTGCCCATATATCATCTGGATAACCCCTGTGTTGCATGTGATACCTGCATATTACTGTATTGTGGCAAACTAGCTAGTTAGGAAGTCTATTCCTGACCCTGCCAACTGTGTTAATGTGTGTGAGTGCCTGAGAGAGTGTGGCTGTGTCGATGGTGACACCTGTTTATGTGGGCAGGCATGTGTAATACACCTACCTTATCAATCCTATATCACTGTTGCAAATGTCACTCACCATCACATATACCTTTGGACAGCTCCCCAACATGTAAGCTATGTGGCGCATGCAATAACTGCATAGACATGTGATAGCAATACATAGTCAGTCAGGGGTTTGAAACCATGTACTGTTAAGTGTGTAACACAAATATGCTTAGGTTTTACTCTCCCACCCCCTCCCTGTCTTACTTGGTCTCTGTCTGTCTCTCTCACTCCATCTCTAGTGGATGTGGAGAAGTACACCTGCTGTGCTTAGGCAGCAGCTTGTGTTTTATAAGTGATGCTCATGATCAGCTGATGGGCTCTGCATGAATTACAGTCCATCTCTAGCTGATTGCATGTGGAACAACTGTGTTAACATTCCCATAGCCAATTTCATGGAAACACACTCCAATATCTAGGAATATCATGTGGGTGTTGGGCCTTTTCATTCATTGTGAGCAGGACCTCATGCTGGGGTTTGGCAAACAGCATCACAGATGGCATTGGGATTTACCTCTAACAACATACACTGTGGAAAATGGCCAACATACAGGAGGGGGTGTGCCAGACATGACTGCAGAATGTAAGTGTTGCTCTTCTGCATTTGGAATAATGTTGGTTTAACAGGGTGTGTGTGAATATAGCTGGTCTACGTGATTTAATACCTGTCATGACAGTGTTATGTGTTTGAGAAAACTCCCACCTGTAGACTCCCTAGACAATCTGAAGACTGGGCAGTGTTTGGAGTCTTATGTTTCTTGTGTTACTCACAGATCACTTATCGTAGAAATGCAGAAGCATAGATTGAGGTTTGTAGTCAGTACATGGTGACAGCCATGAGAGTTACTGA
>NC_056725.1:989228172-989240619 GCF_019279795.1 Protopterus annectens
ACATGCCACGGGTACCTCCACTACACTACCACAGTCAACAGAACATGCTTGGGTACAGGTCTCCATTACAGACACTAACCATGTGCTGTAATACATGTTGCATACATGTTAACTGGATCTCCTCAGTGGCCATTTGCAAGAGGCACCTAGAGGATTGTCTGATGCATGTCACTCTCACCCTGCAGGTCACCACACTGGTGTCTGTTGATAGATTGCCTGCTGGTACATGGCATGTGGGATGATACCACTGTACACACATCCTCTACACTTCCAATCTCTCCATGGACAATAGCCAGGTACACACCTATGACCACCTGCAGCGATGCACCCCAGTACTGACAAATGTGTACGTGTGCATTACTGAAAATAGCCTTGTCTGTGTGTTAGTACACCTGTAGTTGGGAATACCATGAGGGCCTTCACACCCACAGCAACACCCGTTGCCATAGTTAGATGTGGCTGCTGTTGTAGCGTTCATTACATGTACCCTGTTATGCTCTTCTGACTAATGGCTACCTGAGCTTTGCAGTACCAGCACAACAGTGTTGTACAAATGGGTTGATAGGCATGGAATACCCATTGAGTTCTGGCAGGTGTGTTTATGTGTGCATGTGTGTAAATTTGTAGGGTACTGCATTCTGAGGCCACATATTCCTATTACAATACGCATTGCCACACAGTATTATGGATAGTGATGTTGCTGCCTCTAGGTGAGGCATGACATGCATCACCCTACTATGCCTGTGGCATGTGCATTAGATGCATATCCCTGTAGTACCACTGTTGGGATGGGCAATGGGTTGTATCACAGTCATGGGCAATGTGTGATGGTGGGTATGTCAGAGTGTCATCATGGGTTCCAGTGTGTAAAATATCCACAGTGGGGTGTGGGTGCTGTGTACACTGTCATTACACCATGGTACCCCCGGTACATGTCCCATGTACCACTGATGGTGACCACTGTCACCATCAACCATACAGGTAAATAATAACACAATCCAGCCCAGTTATGCATGTGCTGTGTGCAGCCTACCTGTAACACATTGAACACACTGACAAGTTAGTTAGCACCGATAGGCCCAGGTCTCTCAGATGTGTGTCTGTCTGTTATGTGTCTGTTAATGTGTATATGATGGTATGTCACACTATGTATTGTCCATATACAACCATTACATCCCCCATTACTATACTGTACATGTTAGGGGATGTTCTGCATGTAACATGTAACCTGGAACACACCTCAACCTAAACGCTATGTGGTGTGTGCAATGTAAGCCACACACATCGGTAGCATTGCACACCTAGGTAGTGGTCTAGTCCCTGTGTTGCCAAGTAAGAGTGTGCATGTATGTGGATGGATCTACATCAGGTTGCTGATTATACATGTCCCAGGGGGTCACCTGTCCATGTGGCACAGGCAGTAACTGTTGTACAGACCTGTAACATGTGTTCAACTGTACCCAGGATATGTCACAGTCATGGTGTCACCACAGTGCCATACCCCTTGTGGAATATGACTGCAGACCATCCTTCTGCTGACACATGTACACCCACAACACAAATGGATAACATTATGGAAACTACAATCACTTAGTGTTACTAACAGCTATAATGCATCATGGCTGGACAGATACACTACCTGACATGTAAGCATTAAACACTAATGCTGACAACATGTTACACAGCAGTACATTGGCAAACTGTAGTACAGTAGTACAGTCACCATGTGCATCAGAACCATATTAGCCTGTCCCTGCATCAATGTTATGCATAACAGGTATGTGGCACAGGTATCATCATATGCACAGGGTGTGTTGTTGGTTGCCAGAGACCAAGGGTGGGTCATACATTTGACACCATGTTTGTGGGTGAGGGGTGTAATTAGCTGATATGGGCATGGTGATGTGGTGTGTGTAGGTTTGGGGTTGCCATAGGTGTGTTTGTATAGTGTGTGGGTATGCATGCACACTGTTCTGTCATGTTGCTGCCCTATACAGGCGTTTCTTGGACAGCTGCAGACCATACCTGGCAGGGTGTGCAGTTCACCGCCTGTGGCCACAGACACATGGACTGTGCCTGCCAGGTGTTCCATGGGCACGTCCAGGTACAGGCCTCGATGTGCTACTCTCCTCTGATGATGACAGATATCCGCTGGAACCAGGTCCCTCCTGGACTGGCCAGGGCCACGTGCATGTGGCCTGCTGTGGTGTGGACAGCACCCCCCCTGCAGTGCTGGGACTGGTACTTCCACTGCGGGAGCAACTTGGTGTCCAAGCACATCCACGTCAACCGCCAGCTGTTGGTGTTGCTGGCCTACATCCACACAGCTGTCGCCTCACTCCCACCACATGTTCAAGCATGGACAATCCACGGTCGATGAGGCCCACCATCTCACACAACCATCTATCCGTGACCTCGATATAATCAATAATCAAGGAGGGAACCTGCAAGTTCATGGAAGTTGTAGATGAGAGAGCAGCCCTCTGCAGCCTCAGGCCCTGTCTGGTGTACAGTTCCATATGTGCCTGCACCCCATTACAGTGTGAAACCTGCACCTGGTGGTACCAGTTGTGGCACTACTGCCAGGGGCATGATGACCAGTGGCCCTCCCATGAGCACTCCAGTACATTTGCCTATGTGGTGCCCTGCCAGACATTCGGCTATGCCTGCTGTGTCCAGACACAGCTGGCATAGATACCACACTCTCCTGTGCACACCAACCGACAACTGCCTCTCTGCCATGGCCACTGGTGATGGGATATCTATAGGCACTGTGACTGTGTGCGGGGTTCGGGTGGCTAACAGGGGGATGTCAAATGATGGCACAGTTTTGGCTTCTAACAACCCCGCCTGTACCTCAACAGTCCTATTGTCATCTTTGGTGTCTGTATAGACACCAACATCAGATTGCATGCAGGACGGTCCTTGACCCACTTCGCCACCTGTGGGGGAAAACAAGAAATGCACTTTAAGACCTGTATGGTATTACATAACAGTATGCACACACACACACACACACACACACACACACACACACACACACACACACACACTCATACACATGCGCACACACAAACCCTGAAATTCCACGATAACACCTATCTGTCCCTGAGTTTACAGACAGTCCCATGTTTATTCACGTAAGTTCTCCATCCTGCATCACACTTGGTAACATACACTCATTAATACCACTCATTAACGTATCATTCCTCTAAATGCCTAGACAAGTGATCACAACACAATACCTGTTACTCCATAACCTCCTTGACTTGAGTGGAGTAGATTTTACAATGCCTCACTGCTGTCATCCAGTGTTCACCCTGGGTGAGCATGGCCCCCATATGTTAGAGGCTACTACGCTCATTAAATAATGCCATGCATTGGAGTGTCATATGTAACTATTGCTCAGTACATGCCAGATCTGCTGCTCAATCAACTTATCATGTGGGCAATAGTAATATATGGATATACTCCCTGGTGTTGTCTAGTAATTTCCCAATGCATCTGTAGTGCTGCATACGTGGGTAGTCATTCAGCTTTCTGCTGATTGCAATTTTAAGGAAATACATGGTGTCTATTTTCCCTTCTAATGCATGTTCCATGCTACAGATCTTTTTATACTATCAGCTGTCCTGTGATTACATATCAGACAACTATTCCTGGTGTCTTATGTGTCAATACATGTCTATGTACTGCACAATTCCAAAATGAAGTACTGACATATGGACAACCTCACAATCATATGTGCATACATGGACACTCATAAAAACACACACACATGCACACACACATCCTACATGCATCAACCCCCTCCACTCCACCAGATTGCACTTACATCAAAATAACCCCACCCCCCACCCTGCCCACACACACACACACACACACACACACACACACACACACACACACACACACACACACACACACACACACACACACACACACACACACACACACACACACACACACACACACACCTACAGGTGAGGTTGCATAAACATAGTACACACAGTCCTCCCACTGCCCATCTGTCAGCATGCATAACATATGGTGTTCAACAGCATGCAATTCAGCTATAGTCAATCCATGCTAGCAACAGTATACATGTGTGTGATGCATGGGCTGTGTTAGTAGGTGATACCCCTTCCCCTGGAAAACACTGCACCCATGTACACAGTATTGCTGTGCACCTGTTCTGCACCCTGCCATGTACTGTGCACCATATCTCACAGGTGTACAAACCATTGCTGAATGTGTATTACTGTGTCAGTTATGTCTGCTCTAATGCCCACAATGCCTATGTGTTTGCCCGACATATACCTGGGATGATATGTGGACAGATGTCATTTGTGAATGCCTGATGTCTGATTTACAGATCTCAACATCAGCAGTGCATGTATGACCAATACGATACTATTACATTGACAACTGTCAAACCTTACTGTGGCTATGGGGAGTGTACGCACCCTTATTGATATGATGCACTCTTCCTTGATATGTCATGGGACTACATCACTGCATATGTTAGCATTACATGATATGTGACATATGCCCTGTACATTCACATGAAGTGTCTAACAAATGGGTTAGGTATGCAGATCCTGACTGCAATGCATACACTTCATGGGTGCATATGTGTGCACGCCCTTATCATGATGGTTTGTTGCACCTATTGTTATGTGTACTACAGCAGTCACTATTCCTGTTCCTGGCAGGGGTATGCTATCATGAGCCATCTGCATTTGTCAGTATATGGTCAGTCTGCCCTACACATGTCCCACAACTCTGCATGATTGCAAGGTCTACTCATGTGCACATCCCTTGGAGTTCACACACTGCCATCACTATTGCTGTGGAGTCAGGTTTACATCTGCCATAGTTCCTGAACCTGACTGTGTGCAGCTACAGACATTCATAGCATCTTTAGGATCACTGCTGCAGTGCACTCATGTGTTATGATGACATCCCCTCCCCACATTCAGCCTTTTTGCAGATGATTGACAATTATGGCCTACACATGTGTGTCAGTTTGCAGTGTCCCAAACACTAAACACCATGTGCAACAGCCTAGTCCCAGCTAATGACTGGCAAACATACAGCTGTACACTGGCACCAGTTCAGTACAGATGGGGATGGTGGGCCTGAGGTGAGGTGAGGCTTTGGTTGTGTAGCACCTGTATCTTACATCATACTGTCTGTAGGTTTCCAACGTGGTCATGCTACTCCAGTACATATTGCAATGCATGAATGTTGGAAACCTCTTCTGTTTTGCATACACTACCTGTAGAGATGCCTGGCTGATGTTTCCTGTGGTACAACTGTCACATCTGATTACCCTAACCATAGGCCACACACTTGCAGAGTCAAGGCAATGGCTAACACAGGTACTGCACAGCCAGTACTTGCTGGACATTCTTGCCACGCCCTCAGTGTTGTGGCATGTTAGTGGGCAGCCCACATGACCAGTCTGCTACATGTGCCATCATTTGTCTTGGATGGCCATCTGTTCATTTCCTACATCATTCCAGTCCCATACATCCTTGCCACATACATGGCTGTCTGGACTTTTTTCCAAGGCATATGCAGTGGTGAGGTATGGCTACATGTGCAGCTCACGGGTACTACCTGTTGGATTTGAGGCCCACACCATATCATGTAAGATATATGCAAGCCATGCCTGCCTCTGTTGCAGGTAAGTGTGCACATTTGATGGCCAAACTTCTTGGACAGCAGACCAATACATGGTGGGACACTGGGGACGTGTACTTGCTGAAAGATGCATTTCCATGACAAATGCATGCAGCCAGTACCTCAACAGCTGCCTCCACTATATTTTATCTGGAGTGTGTGCACAAATATGCTTCCAGTGTTTGTGATAGTATGTATTCCTTATATTTGCTGCCCTAGCCTACTATTCTGTATTACACACTCAGTGATCATGTTGGGACCACATTGCAGGTGTTAAGGGTTGTCTACCACAGTATTATGATATGCCGTAGTGTAGCTCTATAACAGTTACAATTGTAATACTGGTATATACACTGTTGTAGCACTGTATAAGGGTTGTGTTTCACACATGTCCCTACTGTAGGCCATGTGTCCCACCATTAGTTTCATCCCTGTGGACACATTTCACAATGACAGGATGTTAGTTATCTTGCAGGTGTCTGACATACCTTTCAGATACCCCATCATGACCACCACTGTAATGCAGTGTAGTTAACAGCAACAATATGTGAACATGTATGGCACGCATTATGGGTAGGTGTGTTAGATGTGTGCATGGAATATACCATAGCCATTACATGGCCGGTGTATTGAGAAGCATGAACATAAACCATACTCACCAGCTACATGCTTCTGCCTTGGTGGTATACCAGATCGACCTACATACATGTGTGAGAGATGTCATGCCAGTAGCCACATCTGTGGCATTACTACAGCGTGGGTGGAGCATTACAGTACATCAATAGTACAAGTCCACAATACTACAGCTTATGCACATCTGTTTATTACTACTACACAGCAACAGACTATATATATGACATCTCACATATGCATAAACTACCTGTACAGATGTGGAAGCATACGCAACAGTGGTCTACTGATGTGCCCTGTGGCCTTACCTGCATGCTCCTCAGCCAGTGTGTGGGTAGCACCCACCTTCACTATGGCCTCCGTCAGATGTTGCGTGTGTGAGCGGGAAGGTGCCACAAGGCTGGCGAGGAGTTCCTCAACACGTGTCAGGGGGGATCGATGGCATGACCCCCCCATTGCGAGGTGATCCCCCTGAACTGCAGCAGCACGCAGATGGGCGTTGCGAAGCAGGTCGCAACAATGATGCTGGACCTGCTCATAACTGCAGTTATGCAGGCCAACATCATTGACCCTGTGGACTAGATCGTTCCACTGGGCAGTCCGCTCATGCTGCTCATGGGCTGTCCTGCCAAAGAGCACCTGGTAGTGCTGTACCAGGTGGTTAACAATTACCTCATTTTCATCCTTTGAATATACCTGTAACCGGCGGTGGGACATCTCGCCTGAAAGACATACAGATGGAAACAGGTCTGAGCAACTCATACAGCAAGGTTACCATAGCTCTTAATAAACATCTCTGTCTCCCCCCCATCATATCTGCAACAACAAACTGCTCGCACAACTCAATAGGTATGGTTACAGCTTTCCTACCATTGGGACATATATCATATTGTACCACGCTTTGTGCTATGTGTTTGTAGCCATGTTCCCTGTTGGGACACTATCATTGCTAGTCTGTTACGGACTATTTCACCTGCATGCCATTCTAAGGGCCACTATGGTTCCATATATGCGTGTGGTCTGTTTGTTATGTGATTGCTGCACATCTGTCATTATGTTATTGGGGATATCTATGCATGCTGTTGGACATGTTCCGCGATTGTGTAGACTATCACTACCCACATATGCTCTATAACAGTGACACAATAGCATGTTTAAGGAAGAGTTGCCAGCAGAACCACTTCTCCCATCTCATCTGGCCATGTTACCAGGCCACATCACATGTGGGACCCACCCTGGGGCCTCTTCATCTACTGGTCCAGCACTACCTTCAGGTAGAATCACCTCAGGGGATGGTGTCACCCCCCTCAGGGGGCATACACAGTCATGATCCTGTCACCCGAGGTCAGGTCAAGGGTCTGTTGCATAGGAGGCTCCACAGAGACTTGTGGGATGTGCTACAGCACCTTGAGGCCCTCAGTACACAATCACAGGGTCCATATGCTCCTGCTGCTCAGCCTCCATGCCAGGCACCTTCAGGGCTGTGAAGCTGCTGTTGTGACTAGCAATATATGGGGGCCTTGTTCCCATTATTTCCATATGAGGGGTCATGGGGCTTCCACAATGCAGACCACACCCACCATCCAGGGTGTTTACCCACAACATGTGCCATATACCACCCCTGTAGGCTGTCCTCTATATCTAGCAACCCAACCCACCTCCACAAATATACCTGCTCTCCTTCATCAAATTCCAATTCCCAACCTCACAGACAAGGGCAATGTGGTCCCGACAAGGGGTTCACATGTGACATAACCATCCATGTTGCATACGCACACACAGCTGCATATATCTGTGTGTATTGCTATGTGTGATGTTCCCACACACATCGCTTGCAGCACTGTGATGGAAATATAGGGGACATGTATTTATATATATATGTGTGTGTGTGTGTGTGTGTGTGTGTGTGTGTGTGTGTGTGTGTGTGTGTTTGTATATATGTAGATATAGACACACACACACACACACACACACACACATATATATATATATATATATATATAGATATATATATATATATATATATATGTAGGTGTCTGTATATCTGTAGACATACATATTTTATATATATATATATATATATATATATATATATATATATATATATATATGGCTGACATCCCTATATCACTGAAACCCATTTCATATATAGACATTTCATATATATATATATATATATATATATATATATATATATATATATATATATATATATATATATATATATATATATATATATATATATATAGTACATTCAGACATCAGGTCCATGATCTCTAACTCTCCTTCCTGCACAACTGCACTGTTCTGCCTTGCTACAACACAGACAGGTGCCACATATGGACACAGCCTAACATTGGGGGGGTATTTATAGGAGCAGCTTGCAGGTAAGCCTATTATACACCTATGACATTTCAGCATTCTACATTACATGTTAACTTGAGTGTCCTGCAAGTGGTGGGCTCTGGAACCCATGTGTCCATCATTATGGCATTACTTCGACCACCAGCTATTGGCCACAGTAATATACATGCTTTTCATTATAAAACACACACTATGATGGCTTACATCTTGTCAGTCAGTGCTGCTCTGCACAGTTGATGGGTATGGCCCACTACCCATAGGGACAGACTCTATTGTCCATAGCAGTTGTTCAGCTGAACATCATTACAGCAACACCTGATGGCACATATACATCATTCCACATCATCTATCCCATTATTATGGACCAAGTACTACAGACATGCATATATACTTCACAAACCTGTTGTAGGAATGAGGTCTGTTTGTTCTCCTTTGGTTTGACCTTTAGCCTGCTTTCTTCCTTAGTTTGTTTAATTGTTTCACTTTAACTTTCACTTTCTTTCATTCTCTCTCTCTCTCCAGTAAATGGATTGAGCTGCTTTTATAGGGTGTAGCATCCCACTTGTAGGTGATGCACATGATCAGGTGGTGGCCTCTGCACCAATCTGTGTCATTTACTTGCTACCTGCATGAGGGCATGCTGCGTAGTACTTCCAATTACCACTGTCATGGCAACCCATTACTATAAATCCCTACATCATATGGGTGTGGTCCCTTTACCTTTCCTGTATGGTGGACATCCTTCCTGTGTGTGGGCAGCAGTGTTACAGGCAGCAGTTAGCAATACCTCTTTCAAGAGAACTTGCAGACTCAGGCCAGCTACATATTTGTATGAGGTTCCAGAAATGCAGGCAGAGTGTGAGTAGTGTTGTATGCATTGTATAGCACCAGTGTTACAGGGTTCATGTGTACATACTAGTTTAACATGGAATGCAGTCTGTCTGCATAGCTCTCAACCTGGCCCTATATACTTGATGGCCAGAGATGTGCCTGTTATTTTTTGTCTGTCCACTACACAGGTCTTGTATCAAATATATCACTGGCAGTGTGTGTGTTGAGTGCTATCAGTGCATGGTTACATCCATTTGTGTTTCTGACTTCATATTCCTGACTAAGGGTATGTTGCAGACTATCCTGTAACACCAGCAACTTGCTTAGTGTATGACAACACTATTTCATATATGGGCCTGTGTTCCGGCCTCTGTCCTCCACCTACATAGCAGGCTTTATCCATATGATATGCAGTCAAGGGTTGGTATGTAGTGGCCTGTGATTATGTCATGCTGACATTCCTGCCATCATTCTAGTGCTGTTTTGGCCCCCACACAAATTGTGGTTTGGGTCCATATATGTGTCGGCTTCATCTGCACAATACATGTCTGCCCTTCTGCAGTTCAGAGGTCAGTGTATGAAACAGTAGTATATGCCCCTGTAAGTCAGTCCATGAGGGGGATGAACCATAGATAACCTAGGCTGTTACAACATGTGAAGGATATCAGAAGTAAGCTGCCATAAGGTATATGGATGTACCTTAGCATACATTTCACCTTGGGAAAATGCTGGTCTACTGCTTCCTGCCATACAGACTGTTCTGTTTGTCAGTGTGATTGTGATGCTTTCAGTTATGCCTTGTTATGTGACAGATACATCCCATTGTGTCAACTGACATCTTTTCCCACTAGGGATTGCATACAGAATGTAGTTAGAGGCTGCTGGACTATACATCTGCATTACTTACTGTTGATTGATTGTTACCCTGTGGCCCAGTCTGTCTTTACTGTTGTACTACTTGAAGGCCTTGGCCTGGACAGCAACATATGTTATGCTTCTGGATTGCTGTATTAAATGATCTGTTTGAGAGTTGCATTGAACTGTCTGTATGTATTTCAAAGTCTAAACAGCTATATGACATGGCATGTACAACTGTAATAGTACACAAATAAAACTTTCTCATGTATGCAAACCTGTGTGTGGTGTTATATCCTTTGACCTCTATGTGGGTATATGTTTCAGGCAACAATTGTCTTTTGTATGGGTGACTCATACACTGTCCATTTGATAAGGTGACAACTGTAGGAATACTGGCTGTTCAGTATGGTGTGCACCATGTAAATATGTATATTCCTATACATATCTCTGTGTGTGTATGTGTAGTTACATGTGTACATATATATATATATATATATATATATATATATATATATATATATATATATATATATATGTGTGTGTGTGTGTGTGTGTGTGTGTGTATATGCATATATGTGTGTGTGTATATGTATCTTAGGAATGTTTATTGCTTCCACATTGTACAATCCCTATGGTAGCCAGACTTTACTGCATGATATGTTATTGATACCAGCCTGACATCATACAGGTGGGATGGATAACTGTTAACGTCTTGTGGCCATATTGTGTTGAGTCCTGGTTATGGGACTTGCGACAGTTGATATTGTATTGCAGGGCAGATCTGTTTGGCTGTGGGGGGTTATATCAATAAGTACAAGATGTATTTAGCTTGGGGCCCCTCACCCCCATTAACGGTGATTGTTGTCATATATGTATTTGTTATGCTGTCTTTTATATCTATAAATCTATTATTTACATCTATAAGTGGAAACAGTGGGACTTAGGTCCCCACCCATGGGCAGTCACCACTGCACCTTTACAGCCTTAAAGGTGGCTGTGCTGGGGGTTGAGTAGGAGAGCCAGGCTGACCTTCTAGTTGCAACACGTGGCCCTCAAGCTGGTGTAGCAGATCTCCGAACTCACTGCAGAGCTCACTATGCACCACGTCCTGGACCTGGTGATGGGTGATAGTGTCCTGTCCGCACCCTCTCCCGGAGGGGTCAGACCTATCCCCTGAGGCAGTTATACCTGAAGGTGGTGCAGGACCAACAAATGAGGAGGTTCCAGGGTGGGCCCCAGATGTGCTGGTGCCTGGTGCCACGGCCAGCTGAGGTGAGACAGATGGGTCTGCCGGGACTGGCCTTCCCAAACGTGCTATGGTGTTTCAAATTTAAAGCATATGTGGGTTAGTAATAGTCAAAACATTCCAGGATTAGGTACAACAGCATGCATAGATATTCCCATTAACCCAAACCCCAGCTATGGAACAGTTGCATAGCAAACAGAACACATGCATATATGGAACCACAGTGGCCATTACAACAGCATGCAGGTACATTGATGGTAGCATGCCACCAATGTGGGAGTATTTCAACATGGCACATGCATAGAAACACATTGAAATAATTATCAAACAACAGGACATATATCCCAATAGTAGATTTAATGCAGCACATACCGATTGAGTTGTGTAATTAGTTTATTGTTGCAGAAATGGGGGGGGGGGAGAAAGATGTCAATTAACAACTAGTATATTCCTGTAGTTCTCATTACTTTCCTAATCAGTGCTGTGATCTGCACCTTACAGGTATTAGTACACTACCCTATCACCTTAGTTTGGTCAGTGGTATGGATGTGACAACTGTATACATTAACTGACGTTTACCTGCAGTATACACCTCTTACCTGGAAAACCTGTGGAGATATTGTTTGTTAACACTACCTAACTGTTTCTATACATATTCCCAGATTCCAGGTTGATGTTATGCACATATCTGTCCATCTCTTATTGCACAAACTCTGGGCATGTCTTGACCACATGCAGGTGAACTGGGACATATTCCGACTATTGCCCTCTTAAATCTTTAGTGAATTGTAGAATGACAGGTTCATTTTCATTGTCTTTTTCCAAATATG
>NC_056725.1:989241119-989271464 GCF_019279795.1 Protopterus annectens
TAACTATTTCATAAATCTGGGGGAATGTCTTGTGCAGATCACCTCAAAGCCCTATATCTTCGTACTTGGTTCCTACAGCCTGCAGATTTACACCTGGCATACAGGCCATCCTTGGGTCTCACACTGATGGACCTTTTGCATATCCACAAACTAAACAAGCACCAGAACTACCACATCTAAGGATTTAAACTTTGTGACTGAAATGGTACATGCTGGAGGGACAGGTATGTATTTCAGAGAATCCCCATTCTCTAAAATAGGCTTCCCATCCATTTGTAGCAGAGCCCATCCTTAACTCTATACAAGATCAACCTGGATGAGTGCATGAGAAAATGAAATATCACCCCTAGTCTGACATCTGTTTTTGATAGATAGAGTTAGCCATTAAATCATGCCTTAACTAACATATGCCCCTTAAAATTACCTCCAGGACACTGTAATTAATGTGGTGCATTTGTGTTGGATGTCACAACTTATAAAGGCTTCAGTGGTAGTAAGCCTAGTATACATCTATGAACCTATGAGTAGTCCCTACTATAACTATTTTCTCAATACCACATACGGAAACTATCTCATTACATGTGCCAGTGTCATACTGAAGGGCATCACCAGATACATCTATATGGCAAAAAAGTGGGCCTTCAGCAGGACAAACACATGCCTGATGATGACATTGGATTTTACTGTTTTGTGCATAAAAATGTTGTTCGAGGCTACTCAATGAAAACGCCTGTACCTGAATTTAACAACCAACCAGTGCTGGTGTATAACGCCGACTCCACGTGTCTGTGTTACCCTCACAAACACCTGGCTGGTCGCTGCAACACCCGCTCTAGGTTTTACGATATACCTTGCTTACTGTGAGAATACTTGTTCTTAATACTGCTTGCATAGTCTTGTTGTTAAGAGCTATAAGAGCTATTGAGTAATTTTGGTGTCTCCAGTGTTTTCACTATCTTCTGGTGACATTGCTCTCTCTTACATGGATGTATATAGCTTTCACTGTTAATCCTGAATATTTTTGTGTCTCCTAAATTGATCTGAATATCTCCTGGCGGCTTTGTTTTATTTTATATGGGTGTATTTAACTTCTACTGTTTTGTGATTGAGAAAGTTGGTCACTCATCCGCCATGTAGGCCTGCTGTGTTCATATGTGTTTTACCTATATTGATAGAGTTTATATTACCAGGATACTGTACTATTGTTTGCCTCACTGGCTGGTTTGTATTTATGTCTCATTATTTTACCTGCTCCTACTTGTTAGGCAATAAGGTGTTACTATTATTTTGTTACTAACTCTACTCATTCTCTACCTTCTACCTCTAGCTGTTGCCCTGTATTGTTCCCTTGGGACCCTGGGTGAATACATTTTCTCAACTCCAGCTACCTACTCTACCCACACTTTTGTGCAGGGAACATACTGCTCTGCTGCCTCAAGCCCCTTCTGAGATTGGAACTGAATCTCCCAGCGGACACTGAGAAAGTATGTGCATTTGCTGTTACTAGGGCTTCTACACCATTTAACTCCTGCTTGTTAGTTTTGTAAAGCTATCTCCTTCCAGGATAGTCAGCAGCCTAACCCTTCTTACTCTCCCTCTCTATTCTCTCTCCCATCTTTATCTGGGTTTCCAGCTCTTCCTTTATTCCTTCCCTTTCAATCCCAAGTTCTTCACAGTGGGCCTTGTATAATTCTGTACTGCCTACTAGAAGGCATCCCTCCTCATTGCCATTACTTTTCTCCACTCTTCTCTTGCTTCCTCTGCTTTCACTTGCACTCCCCACTCTCTCATCCATTCTCTTGCCCACTTTGCCTATTAAATATTGTTCTCTTCTTACCCTGTTACAACTTACTCACCTCTGAAACCTATGCTCCACTGACTGATTGGCTCTCGATCCTCTCCTGGTGTCTTCCGCTCCGTTAAGCCCTCGGGCTCACTCCGCTCCCTACCCTGCCCCAAATTCCACCGCCCTAGTGCCTCTAGCTATATCCCTCTTGTTACCACTCCCACTTCCTCCCTACACCAATCACACACAACCCCTAAACACACCCCCTATCAGCCTATCATCCAATTGTAACCACACCTACAGCTAACCTATAATATTACACTTCATTTCTAACTCTCACCCCTAGCACTACTCCTACTGCTTTTACTCCACTCTACACTGCAATACTCTCTTTATCCACTACACAATAAACATACAACATAGATAACACAACCATAACACTTAACGCCAAGTAACTTACAGTCATGCCTTTAAATCCCCCATCCATCTCTATTTTACTATTACTATCTATTAAACTATCATATCTTTATTACCTTACCCAACCTCCTACTTCTTTCCATTCACAACTTTATCATACAACCTACCACCTAAACTCCCCTCTCTCACCCTTTCACTCTCCTATTTCTCCCCACCTATACCCAATAACACAACTTCTAACCTTCTCATTCAAAGTTTTCCCCTCTCTAAGGAACCCTATCCCCATAGTACATAATGACCCTCTGATCATCAGTACAGATCCTAATCATTTCTTTACTCTACTCAATCACCTTTTTAACCCAATCTTTCATCTCATCACCAGCCTTTTATCTGGTGACATCCATCCCAACCCTGGCCCCTCCACCTCTTCCTCCTCACACAGGCCAATATATTTTACTTCTCTAAACTCACAAAGTATTGTCAACAAAGTCCCTACCCTCCATGCATGGCTCATGTATAACAAACCTGACATACTATCTATTTCAGAAACATGGTTAAAACCATCTATAAAAGATTCTGAAATTACTCCACCTAGCTACTCAATCATTGAAAAGACAGGACCCAGAAAAAGGTGGAGTTGCTCTCCTATATTCTTCTTCCTTGCTAGTTACCCCCTATGATAAACCTACTCCTAAATTTAATAATGCTGAAGTACTCCTCACTCTCCTACAAGTCAACAAGCACAAATACATCTGTCTAGCATCCCTTTATATTCCCCCAGGGGATAATATTTCCACACTTGAAAACATCCTCTCATGGCTCTCTAACAATATCAGCAATGAAACCATAATCTTAGGGGACGTAAATATCAACTGGGCCTCCATCCAGTCTTCAAACAACCCTCTTAATATCAACCTATTTAAGTTTTCCCAACTAATCAATATTATTACACACCCATCACCAAACCCCTCTTGTGGCATCATCCTTGACTGGATTCTAGTGTCACATCCCCACTATTTCTCTGACAGTGGTACTCTTCCCGACCCTCTTAGTGATCACTTGCCAATTTTCACTCGCCGTCTCCCTTGCATCTCTTACCGCACCCATAATATCATCACTACCCGCAATGACAAAAATTTTAACCCATCAACCTTCATATATTCTCTAAAAGCAGTAAATTGGAACATTCTAAAGACACTACCTTTAGAAGACGCAGTTGCTCACTTTAACCTTACCTTCTTAGAAATACTTGATTACCAAGCCCTTATAAGAACAAAAGAATAAAACAAACTCTGCCCCTGGTTAACCAAAACCACACTATCTACCATGCACCTTAGTAACAAAGCCTGGAGACTCTATCTGAGAAATAAGACCCCAGAACAACATATTGCTTACAAAACCCTTCGAAATAAAGTAAAAAAGCTCATAATCTCCGACAGACAAAAATACTTCTTTACACTCCAAAACAACAATAAAACTAACCCACAAAATTCTGGAAGGGATCTCCCTCCTAAACCCCAGCAAACCACACACCCCAACTCCAGACCCAAATAGCCCAGACCTAGATCTAGCTACACAGTTCAATTCATTTTTCATCGATTCTATTAGCAAACTTACATCCTCCTTCACACACCCCTCCTCTTCACCTAATACACCCCTAATCTCTCCTGCAAATAACCCTCCCATCATCACCACTTCCACCACATTCTCATCTTCTCACTGTCTATCTTCCACCTCTTCCACTACTCTAACCCCCTCTTCACCCATATCTTCCTCAAGTTCTCTCTCTCCCAACGTTTCTCTATTCTCATTTAAACCTATCCCCACTTCCACCATAAAGAAACTCCTTCAGAAACTAAAGCCATGCACCAACGCTCCAGACAACATTCCTCTTATTTCCTAAGTATAGCCGCGGAAGCAATTGCCTATCCATCAGCATTCTAATCAACCGCTCCATCCATGAATGTACAGTACCTCTACTATGGAAGCAAGCCTTCATCATCCCCCTCCATAAAGGAGGCAACAATTGCAATATCAATAACTTCTGCCCTATTGCTATCCTCTCCCTATATCTAAAATCCTGGAAAAGTGTATCCAGCTTCAACTCCTACCACACCTCATAGATAACAACCTTTTAACCCCTACACAACACGGATTCAGGCCAAATCATAGCACCATGACAGCCCTCCTGTCCTTTCTTGAGACAGTTAATAGAGCACGCTGACTCCGGCCACATTGTTTCCACCTTACTACTAGACCTCTCCAAGGCCTTGATACTATTTCACATAGCCTGCTCCTATCCAAACTATCAGAACTTAACCTCTCTCCCACCTCCATAAATTGGTTCTCCAGTTATTTACCAAACAGACACCAAGCCGTAATGGAAAAGGCCACTTCCTCTTTCCTTACTACCCCACTGGAGTTCCCCAAGGATCTATTCTTGGTCCTATCCTCTTTAATATATTTATAAATGACTTCCACAAATCCATCCCACTTGCAAACATCATCCAATATGCAGGCGATTCTACAATTATCTGCTCTGCCACCTCCCCTCTCTTCTCCAAAACTGACTCAGGAAGCTTTCTCAATTACTGAGCATTGGATGAAAATAAATCACTTGGCACTCAACACCTCCAAAACAAAACTAATGGTATTTACCCTCCAAATCTACTTCTTTTGACACAAACTCTTTCTCAATTACCAGCCAAAACAACTCACCCTTGGAACTGGTATCTGAAACCAAGCTACTAGGTGTTCTAATTGACAATCAACTTAAATTCAACTCCCATCTACAACTAAATATTAAGAAAACTCATCAAAAACTAGGTATGCTCTACCGTCAAAATCAGTATCTTACTAGTTCCTCCAAAACCACTCTCGCTTCCTCCTTTCTCATTCCCTCTCTTCTCGGTGCTCCATTACTGACTAATCTTCAGTCCTCTCTAAAAGCCAGCTTTCCTCCTGTTATAACAAAATTGCCAAATTAAGCTAATAGCCATAGGTCCTCCACCCACCACTGTTCCTCTCTCCAAAAACTAAATTGGCTCGAACTACCTAATCATCTTAACTATATACAGCTGACTTTAGCTCATAAGCTCATTTTCAACCCCTCTCTTTGTCCCTATCTGTCTTCTGCCTTCAAAATGCACCTTCCAAATAGAGTCTTAAGGTCCAACAATCAAAACCTACTAGAAGTCCATAAACCATCTCACCCCCAGGTAAACACTTATTATCCTCTAACCTTTCCGTCTCTGGAACTCACTCCCACCATCCATCCGTTACCACCTCTAATCACTACCTATTCAAAAATCTCTTCATTCACATCTTAGGTCCCAATGGGATTGTTCTTGCTCCCACCCTCATAAATATATGTCATCCTACCTCCTGTATGCATTGAGGCTCAACTTTACCTAACAAAGCTTGTTTCCTTCTGAATAATTACACTGTAATGTAATGTTGTGCTCCTTCTCCAACACAACTCTGCTATGTTATCACCTTATTGTCTCAGCTCACGTACATCACATTAATATTCATTTATTGTATTTTTGAATACTTCTTGACTTTTGAACTAAATGTTTTACCCACTACTTGTATAATTTAATAATAGTTAGCTATCTTGTGTATGTAACTCAGTTTTTATGTGCTGGAGCTTTTCTCCCCAGGACTCCATTGAAAACGGGTTCTTTTGGCCCAATGGACTATCCTGGTAAACCAACTGCAAATAAATAAATAAATAAATAAATTAACTCTGGAGAAGGCTCATTTTTGTGGTATGTATACATCTGTGAATTCTTTCATATTATTTATCCTCATTTGCATCTACTGAGTGCCTTATTTTGATATTACTGCTTATTTATGCTTTGTGGTGTGTAGGTAGCTCCTTATTAAAGTTCACTGACTGTCATTTAGGCTAAAGAAAGACCTTTGAATTTCAGAAATGGCTATTATGTATCTGTATAATAGCTCTTTGCCACACTTTGTCAAATACCTTTTCTAAACTGTATTAAGAGATGCTACAGTCATAACATAACATTAGTTTTACTTTTACATTTAAGTAGCCATGACTACAGTTACAGCTACTTTAATTATTACTATTATTTATTGCATGGACCTGTTGCACCTCTTATACTGTGGCAACAGCATCCACTAACAGCTTCACCCAAAGTTACTGTCCTTTCAACCCAGCTTTGCTATCTATGGCTTGACAAACTGATTTACATGTCAGGTAAACAAGGATCAGCAGATTAAAAAAATGATAAGATAAACTTAACCTTGATTCAATAAAGCCTTTCTTTGAATCAATATATCATGAACATATACTTTTAAAAGCTTTGGTAAAAATAATCATTTGATTCCAATACCAAAACTTTCAACTGTCCAGATTTTCACAAAATATCCAGATTTTTGCCTCATAATTTTGGTCTGTTCCTCATAAAATGTAAGGTTTTCTGGCTGATCACACAAGTCACTAAATAATCCCTAGGATTCAACAAGCTCTGCACAGTGTGCAGAAATACTGCAAGAGCTGCTGCAGGCAATATGGCTGCCGTGCAGTCCTGGAATATGCTCCCAGGACGTGCACGAGTGCTCCTGCACTATTCCTGCATGGACACTGCCCCTGTATGATAATTACCTCATTTTGCTTGTGAAAACCATGCAAATGAGGTGAATTAGCAATCCAGAAAGCAGGCAGACGTCCGTGCAGGAATAATGTAGACTGTAGAAATGTATTCAGCCAGTAGCTGAATACATTTCTGCAAACTACAAAACAAAGGCATGCCAGCACATACAAACACATGTATTAGAAGGGTTAGCCATGCCAAAGGCCAAATATACGGCCAGAGGCATGAAAATTAATTTCAAAATTATAAAAATTAACTTTTTTTTTGTTTGCTGATTTCAGCCGTTTAAGCACAGGGCAGCAGTGCGCAAACAGGATCGGCCAGAAAATAATAATAAAAGCTGAAAATAAGCTTTTAAACCAAAATCATGATTTTGCCATAATAGTCAATGGCATGCATAACACAACAAGACCATGAAATAGTCGTTGCTAAAGGGGAAGGCTGAGTGTCAGTTTTGAAACCATGCATTAGCAATCAATCATATGCAAATGAGGGCAATGATACTGAATCACAGATTTCCCCTCAGAGCTAGCTTGCACCCAGCCGTGTAGGTGAAGTAAGACCATAGTGTAAGCCTAAGAGCTAGATGACTTCATAAGGGGGTGTGTCATGCATGCTGTAAGCTTATTGGAGCTTTGTAGCCTGTGTTTGCCCTTAGCTAAGCACAGCTAAGGAAGGGGGGTGTCTGAGGGTGCCTAGCAGTATTTACATCATTTAAACGGGTGTGTGCACCATGCTCCAGGTTTTAAAAAAAAAAAAAAAAACAGGAAATAGCAGCTCCGTTCACATCTGAGCACTGGGTTTGCATGGTGCACCTCGGGGCTTAAACAGGAAGGCAATGGGAGGGGAATACAACAGTAGGAAGGTAATCAAGGAGAACTAGCATAGCTGGCAGGTGAAATGTATCAGAACCAGCCAATTACAAAGGCAGCAGCCCAGCCCAGCACACTACTATAAACTATGCAAACACCTTTCCCTCTGTTTTTTTCCCAAAATCTCTACACCACCGGTGTACACAAATGGGGAAATTTTATCTAACAGAACCAATAAAATGAAAGAGGCTGCCTTTGCTCTCATAAATCAATATGTGGAAGAGGCTGAGGTTGGTGAGGATGAGAATGCTGATGACCAACCCACAGTGAGAAGAATTTTTTTATATTTATTTTACATTTGTTGACCGGGATGGTCCGACTGGATGTGTGTCCATTTTCAGCGGAGGCCCGGGGAGAAAAGCTCCAAGGGTAACCAGATACAGCATTACATAATACCAGCATTACATATTACAAACAGACTATTTACAGAGATTACATAAGTAAGCAAGTTAAACAAGTTCCACAGGTTAGAGTTAATCCCGAGCGTAAGTCATTATTAAATTAAATTACACAGTAAGATGGTTAACAGATTTTTACACATTTTAGAGAGAGAAGGAAAAGAGTGTACAGACCCAGGGGGGACATACCATGGACTACATGAGCTGGAGATAATGGAACGCTATAGGGTGGACAGGGACCTCCTACAGCAAATTGTTGAGCTGTGCAGGCCACACTTCAGACACAGAACCAACAGAGGGTAACGCATCCCAGTCGATACCAAGGTATGTGTAGGCTTAAGAATATTAGCCACAGGTACCTTCCAAAGTCCAACTGGGGATATCATGGGGATCTCACAGGCATCAGCATCTAGGGTACTCCACCAGCTCCTGGATGCCTTGTCAGCACATGTCGGTGAGCACATATATTTCCACAATACACGTGAGGTGTTGACCAGCAATATGTATCTCTTCCACCTTCTTCTTCTTTCGGCTGCTCCCATTGGTGGTCGCCACAGTGGATCAACTGTTTCCTTTTCTTCCTATCCTCTGCATCTTGCTCTGTCACACCAACCACCTGCATGTCCTCTCTCACCACATCCATAAACCTTATCTTAGGCCTTCCTCTTTTCCTGTTACCTGGCAGCTTCATCATTAGCATCTTTTTCCCAATATACTCTGCATCCCTCCTCAGTACATGCCCAAACCAATGTAATCTTGCCTCTCTGGCATTGTCTCCAAGCCTTAGAACCTTTGCTGACCCTCCAATATTTTTATTCCTAATCCTGTCCATCCTCGTCACACCCAGTGCAAATCTTAACATCTTCAACTCTGCCATGTCAAGCTCTGACTCCTGCCTTTATGTCAATGCCACTGTCTCCAACCCATATAACATAACTGGTCTCACTACCCTCTTGTAGACCTTCCTTTTCACTCTTACTGGTACTCGTCTGTCACAAATCACTCCTGACACTCTTCTCCACCCACTCCATCCTGCCTGTACTCTCTTCTTCATCTCTCTTCCACACCCACCATTACTCTGATCTTTTGATCCCATGTATTTAAACTCATCCTCCTTTTCCACCTCTACTCCCTGCATCTTCACCATTCTTCTATCCTCCCTCTCATTCACACACATATGTTCTGTCTTAGTCCTGCTGACCTTCATTCCTCCTCTCTCTAGAGCATAACTCCACCTCTCCAGGGTCTCCTCCACCTGTTCCCTATTCTCACTACAGATCACAATGTCATCTACAAACATCATAGTCCACAGGGACTCCTGTCTGATCTCATCTGTCAACCTGTCCATCACCATTGCAAATAAAAAAGGACTCAGAGCTGATCCTTGATGTAATCCCACCTCCACTTATGCATCTCCAATATGCATCTCTTCCACCAAAGAGCAGAATACCCTGAGGTAGTGGGTGCTATAGACTGCATGCACTTACAAATCAAAGTACCACCTGGTGAGTGGGGTAGTGTCCACATAAACCACAAGGGCTTCCCCTCCATCAGCTGCTAGGTCATTTGCAATGCCCAGGGCATTATAATATGTTCTGGCAGCCCTGAAAGCTATCATGACTCCCACATCTGGCATATGATGCAGCTGTAACAGAGATTTGCCAATGGACACATCCCATATGGCCACCTAGTGGGGGATGCTGATTACGCACTGGAGCCATGACTGATGACACTGATCAAAAATGTGCACACACCCAAAAAAGGACTCCATAATGAGGCACACGCACAAACCAAAATCATAATAGAGCATGTGTTTGGGATGCTCAAGTCACAGTTCCGGTGCCTGGACATATCTGGCAGAGCCTTGCAGTACTCTCCAGCTACATGTACCCAAATTGTCATTGTATGTCACATGCTACACAATATGATCCTGCAGGAACAGCTGCACCAGGAACAGCACAGGGCAGGGCCACACAGCCCCCCACCATTGAAAAGGCCAGCACAGGCACAGAGTGACTTGGAGGAGGAACAACCTGAGCCTGCCCCTGTAGGAATACGGAAGTGTTCCCAGTATGCCCAGGCTTTGGCAAAGAGGCAATGCATAGCACATACACTAACACTGTAGGAACCCAGGGAATGACACCTCTCTCTGACTCGCACAAACAGTAAAAAGGATGCCAAACATGACACTACCTGTGTTTAACCATGTATAGTGAGTGTACTATGTGCATCCGACATAGTCAGCCCTCCAGCACCATCTTCAATACTGGCACAGCCACAAGGTAAGTCAATTTCACTATCAGTTGCTGAATGGAGTAGTATGTTCTGCTACTTGTGTCTATGGTACGGATGTGAGCATGCAAGGGAATTGGGTGGCTGAATGGGATGGCAGCAGATAGTAGACACCTATATGGGCAGCATGAAATCCATAACAAATACTGGTGTCAACACAGTAGGCAGTACTAGACAAGGTGATAAATCCCACTGCTGAGCATGTGGTGCGCAAAATGTGTGTCCATAGGACACACACATGCATGTCAGTGAAGCTCACATACCCAACAACAGTCTCAGCCAGCAGGACAGGTGTAGATGACCACAAAGAAAGGCTGTGCTATGGCCTCTGATTGATGGCAATGAAGAAACGCCCCCCTCAAGACCTACACAGAGAGACTATGACAGGTCAGGCAGTGGGATGTTAGTTCTGAACTGTAAGAAGTCTGAAACTGAAATGTTGGTCAATAAAACCTAAGATCTGTACTACACTGATATGCCTCTAGTCTGCATGATAGGTCAGAATACAGAATGAAATGGAAGTCAACAGAGTACCTGAAATTCCAGTACAGTCATAGCAAATGTTTACAGTTGTCAGCTGTGCCCCCCTCCTACAATCCTGTGTAGAAATGTAGTAGCATGTACGTGTGGGTATAATAACAGTGCAGCACAGATTACCTGAGCTGGCCAAATTAGCAGGATAGATTGTTCCACGTGTACAATATGCAGGGCTCTGTGTGTTAGATTGTTGTGTGTTGTATATTGTGTGAAAGTGGTCAGCATGTAGGCATGGAGGGTTGTGTCCTGGTGGCCAATGGCTAGTACTGTTGATGACAGGGCCAAGTTCTAACAACTGCAGTGCCAAACAATGCATCCCAACAAGACCTAATCCAGCAGTAATCCATGCTAATTGTTAAGATGTAATATCTGAAAGATGGACATGGCATAAATGTGGGCCCAGAAATACACACAGTACACAGGTGGAAGTACCCTAGACAGAGAGTGTATAAAATGTTACTGTCAAATGGACACACCTTCGGAATTGTACATACAGGTTAGCAGCCCGTTAGTTGTCTGTGTAGTATGGAATCCTGATCTAGTCTGGCCAAACACGGGCAGACCACAACATGCACAGTTATGAAGTACTGAGAAACTCTGCACAAGCCAGCATAAGGGGAATGCCCCATATATACCTGTGAGTCAGCTTCAAGTAGTTTCCATAGCACACATGCACTCAGCTCACCCCACCATCAGTTACACGTTCCTCACAGGTCATATCCCTGCTGTTGGGAATGAGCACAATATGACCCCCACTTATGTATGGGAATGCCCACAGAATGCAGCATGCTGATGAGGTGTCCCATGCAGGTGTGTCCCTAGCTGTAAGCAGCACCCTGCCAGCATCCACACCACTGGATTAATAAGGACAGAAACTATTGCCATTAACAGCTTGCACACCTACCCTGTCACCCCAGGGGAACACAGTGGCTTGCAGCCTGGGACTGTAGGAGTGACAGAATGCACTGGACTGCTACAAATTTCCTGAATCACTACCAAATGGTCTACAGTCCTCTGTCAAAGGCCTGTGTCTCACCCGTACTGCCAATGTATGTTATCTCATGGAGTTCCAAATAATGACATAACACAGTCCACAGAACACAAATACAAGGCCATGTCGACAAATCCCAGTAGCATTTCCACCATGTCCTACTGCATGAACTGTGGACCAACCCCTAAATACTGCTGGGATGAAGTGCTAACTATAGGGATATTTATCAGATATTGCTTGCATAATGTTAGGAAGAGAATAGAATAACAGGGGGGGGGGTAGAAGCATGGATGCCATGGAGTGTGTGAAGTCCGAAACTCTGAAGTTTTCCCATACTATCCCTGCTGGCAAAAACAGGAATGGGTGGCTACAAACCTGCTCATAAACCACAATGTGAATGGGTAATGACCAGATATATGAGCCCTGCCTCTGGGTAACCTCTGTGAATCTGTACAGCTAAGAGGTATGGCCACAGCAGGATATGACCATTCTGTCACATCGATAGATGTACAAGTATGGGATCCTCAGCCACCACAGTACCAAGGTGCTGGACCATTTACACAGACCTATCAGCAAGTGTCTGCAGCTCCCCCTCCAGAATGGCATGATTGTGCAAGAATATGTAGGCTGCAGACCACAATACTGGACACAGCTTCATTCATCTTGTATTCCCCAGGAAATTACCGTGAGCAAATATGTATATCTGTCAGTAGCTGATGACATAATACATCACAATGTAAAACAGTATATATGTCTAAATATCTCTGTTAACACCAAAACCATGTAGCAGAAGCAGCACAGACACAATTAGTTACAGTGTCCCACTATTCTTTGCCCATTGTGACTCCATATTGTCAACCTATCTACAGATATCCTGCAGAAACAGGTTGCTAGCTGTAGGTGTAGAACACAAATGCCTGCACTGGAGTACAACCTACCTGGAATGGATTCACACATTCAGTACAGAAGGTCATACTGGGCATGCTCCCCCACTTAGAGAAACACTGCCCATGTCTGACAACAAAATGCAGAAGGGTCATACTGGGCCTGCTCCCACACTTAAAGAAATGAAGCCCATGTCTGGCAACAACAGTGGACTATACATATCTGTCAGTCGTAGATGTCTGTGCACACACTCTGCATTGTACACCAGTCATGCTTTGCAAACACATCGGATAGGAATACACACATATATTCAAGGACAACACACTATAAAAGGTCAAACATACACAAACATAGATGTGTTAAAGAGAGAGACAGACAGTGACAAAGAGCTTCCCATCATGAGGCCTGTCCCACCCACCACACATCCAATTGGCCAATATCACATGATGTGCAAATGTCTATCACTGTAGACATTTGCTTCTGGTAGCCCTCAGAACTATAGTGTCTGTGGTGCTTGTAATAACTGTGTAATATGACAGTACAAGTCATTATTCATCTAGCTGCTGTATACACAGTCCTGTCAAATGTAAAGTTGTGTGTGACTGAGTGTTGTGTACTTGTGTTTGTGTTTCCAGAGGTATGGTTTATGTCCCATTCGCACACACTGCACTCCCCATTGCCTTAGTTTAGCTAGCCTGCTGATGTCAGTCATCTTGAAATGCCCCTTTGGAAAAAGATTGTTCATTTAAGCTCTGTGGCACGTGCAGTAACTGTGTGATGCTCTGGTATGATGTATTAGTTAGGTAGAAATTCTAATCCCAGATATGGCAACTGTGAAACTCTATGTTTGTTTGTATAGGGATTAATGATTTTGAGGCCATTCATAGACACTACACCACCCATTGCCCTACTTTAGCAAGGCTGCTGATGTTATTCACCTTGAAATACACCTTTGGATAAGACTTAGCCCTCTAATCTCTGTGCCGTGTGTGATAACTGCGTAACGCTATAGTATGATATAACAGTTAGATAGGAGTTCTAATCTCAGACATGGCAACTGTAGAAATCTGTGTGTGTGTGTGTGTGTGTGTGTGTGTGTGTGTGTGTGTGTGTGTGTGTGTGTGTGTGTGTGTGTGTGTGTGTGTGTGTGTGTGTGTGTGTGTGTGTGTGTGTGTGTGTGTGTGTGTATATATATATATATAGAGAGAGAGAGTAATGCATTTGAGGCCATTCACAGTCACTACACCTTCCATTGCCCTACTTTTGCAAGCTTGCTGATGTCATCTACCTTGAAATATACCTTTGGAGAAGGGCTAACTCTATAAGCTCTGTGATGCGTGGAATAATGTAATAGCAATAACTGCACAGCTATGGGTTTGAATCTCATCTGCAGTAAGTGTTTGTGTGTGTACCTTAAAGTTGTTGTCCCTATTTACAGCCAGTACACATTTCAGAACCTGACTTTAGCAGTCCTGCAGAAATCATCCACCTTACAAGTATCTGTTGCGAAGCCTAGACCCTGTCAGGTCAGTGGTGCATGTGGTAAATGTGTAATATAATGATCCATAAAGGTAGTTAAGTAGAGGTTTGAACCTCACCCCTGCAAATGTAAGTGTGCGATTAGGGTAAAGTAATGTTTGGGATCTCTCACCCACTACATCAACCAATATCAGTATTTACAAGGGCTGGTGATGTTCCTCACCTTAGAAGTACCTTGGGACAACATCCATCCAATAAGCTCCATGACACATGCGATAAATGCGGTACACTGTTGTAGCAATACATAACTAGGTAGGAGTCTGAATCTCAGTACTGGCAAGTGTGTGTTTGTCATCTGTATCCTGTGTGGAGGTTGCTGTGATTGAGTAATGACAAGATTCATCGTGGGGCAGGTTTGCTTATTTATTATATTGAGGACCTACTATATGTCACAATGTCCAACTTACAAGGACAACAGATGTCAAACAGCAGAGAGGCTGATGTAGACAATACATACCCCTACATGTGACATTATGGATCGGTGAACAATATAGACAACCATTGTATTACCCAGAGAACACTCTCCACCCATGTCTCATACACAAACACACTTGGCTAGGCAACAACCACTATATTGGTAGTTCCCTGCATATTGCCTACAGATAGTAACCACAGTGTGATTGCAGTGGACTACATACCTGTTGACCACAGCAGTGCCACTAACACCAGAATGTACTGTGATGTGTAACATCTCCTGACTGAGTGTGTGTTATCCAGCAAGTAAAATGACATGGCACCCTGTTCCATTCCTACAATAGGCAAATAATTGCTTACAGTGGTCTTTTGCTATGTTCTCCACTGGACGCCTGCAACAACTGTAGAGTCTGCAAATGTAACCCACAAAGGGAATACCATGCCTTATACACATGCCCTGTATGGACAGACGTCACTAACTCCACTGAATACTTGTATCATGCTGACAATGTAGGTGCAGGTATATCCTCAGTTCCATAGCCAGGTCTCACCACATGAGGTCAGGAATGCCACATCAGATGATAACAATCTGTCCACACAACATGCCCCAGAGATCCCAGGTACACTTCCATACATCACAAAACATGCATGTGGGACATGTGCACAACAGAGACACCTTCCATGTTATGGAATATAGAACACATACATGGCAAGCATTGCACAGCACTGGCCACCCACAATAGTAACCCAGATGAGTGGATGGTGAATACAATACCCACCTATGTGGGCCAATCCAGGGACTACGCCCCTGAACCACACTGGAGACCATTGTCATGTGGCCTGATGCCAAGATTTGCCTAGCCTTGTACAGCCTTCTGCCTTGTACAGCCTTCTGGCACAGTCAACTACTACACACCTGTGAAGCAATGAACCCATGCATGTCAGTACTGGCAAATGTGTGTGTGTGTGTGTGTGTGTGTGTGTGTGTGTGTGTGTGTGTGTGTGTGTGTGTGTGTGTGTGTGTGTGTGTGTGTGTGTGTGTAGATTAATAGTATAGTATACTATAATAGTATAGCCATTCATAGTTACTACACCTCCCATTGCGCTACTGTAGCATGCCTTCTGATGTCAATCACATTGAAATAACTCTTTGGCCATATATAAACCTGATAAGCTCTGTGGTGCATGTGATAACTGCATAATAGTGTAGAGTAACAAACTACTTAGGCAGGAATTCTAATCCTGACCCTGCCAACTGTGATAATGTGTGTGATTCCCTGACATCTGCTTTTGTAGACAGTCACATGTACTACACTTCTATTATCCCTCCTTTATCACTGTTGCTGATGTCACTCACCTTGAAAGATACCTTTGGACAACTCATCACCATGTACACTCTGTGGTGCGTGCAATAACTGCATAACACTGTAATAGCAATGCATAGTCTAGTAGGGGTTTGAAACTCAGCACTGGTAAGTGCATGTTATTTGTGTTGGGGTGATTGTATAATGACAGAGTCCATTACAGTGTGGGATTTGCCACATCATTATATTGAGGAGCAACAAGTCCCATTGTGAACATTACAAGACCAACATTTTCCAAACATTGTACAGATTCTAGTCGACAATCCTCAGCCATAAATGTGTACAGCCATGTGCAATTACCATGCAACATTATGGATTAGTACACAATATAGGCAACCATCATAATGTCCAGATACCACTCACCACCCATGGATCATACACAAACATATTTGGATCTTACTCCTACTCCCTTCCTTTCTTACTTTGTCTCTGTCTCTTTCACTCCCTCTCTGGTGGATGTAGAAAAGTACACCTGCTTTTCTTAGGCAGCAGCTTAGGTTTTGTAAGTGATGCTCATGATCAGCTGATGGCCTGTGCACGAATTGCTATTCCCCACTAGCTGATTTCATGTGGAACAGCTGTAGTATCATGCCTATAGCCAATTGCATGGAAACACACTCCTATAACTAAGCACTTCATGTGGGTGTTGCCCCTCTTCCTTCACTGTGAGAAGGACTTCATGTGGGTGCTGGACAAACAGCAGGGGTACAGAGTGTAGTTTTATATACCTCTTACAACATACACTCTGGAGACAGGCCAACAAACAGGAGGGGAATGTTCCAGACATGAAGACAGAATGTAAGTATTGCTTTTCTACATTTGAAGTAATGTTGGTTTAACAGGGTTTCTGTGGATATGGCTATTTTACATGATTTCATATCTGTCATGACAGTGTTATGTGGTTGGGGAAACTCTCACCTGTAGGGCTATCTGCAAACTGGCCAGTGCTTGGAATCTTACATGTGTTGTATTACTCACACATTTCCTATCTTTAGAAATGCAGTAGCATACTCTGAGGATTGCAGTCAGTACATGATGACAGCCATGTGAGCTACTGACTTCATATCCCTCAGAAGACATATGTTACAACAAAACCTGTTACACCAGTACATTTATGGGTTTATCACAGCAACATGTCAATATTGGCTCTGTGTTTGTGCCTCCAGCCACAACTCTGTCAACCTTTGTACATATGTCATGCAGTAAGAGGTGCATATGTTCAGTACATCATTATTTACTGACATTATACCTGATAACAAGCCAGTGAGATATCAGACTGCTAGACATGTTATGTATAGTAGGCCTTATATTTGAGGTCAAAACCTGGACTTTCTGTGGTAGTGTGTACAGTAGTGAGGTCTGTGTACACATGGAGATTGTCGACATAGTGTGTATTGTGAATATGTGCCTTGGTCGGTGTACAGACTGTGGTAGATGTCATTGTTCTTGGTCCTGTTGTATGTGATGTTGCATGTTGCTCCAGTGTATGGTACCTATCGGTGTACATGTTTGTAGGGCCAGACCGACACATGTCCCATACCACAGTCAGGCATTGGAATACACTGTGTATTGGCCCAGTATATGTAGAGTTAGTGTGTGAGTGGCACATATGAGGGTGGTGTTATTCACGCAGTCCATATACTGTAATATTAAATACACTTACCATATGTGACTGTGCCTGTGTTCAGATTGGTTGTGTTATGCACTTTCACACAGGTGTCTCTTATTCTGTGCTGTTACATGCCTGCAGAGCCTGATATATTTGCAGGTACATGTGTATTCCCCCATAAGAAATGTAGACCAGTGTTGTGGCAGTCTGCCTGTAGTTTGCACAATGCTTTGTGACATGCCTAGCAGCTCATTGTATTTAACCAGTGTGATGTAATGTCCAGATATTTGTCAGATCTACTGTTGCCAGGACACCATAACTGTTGTGTATTTCTGACAAAGCAGTGGGAAGCTGTACAGATGTACATCACTAACTAGTGAGTAGTATGTGGGCTTGTGACCTCTGATCCTCCAGTTATTATGTGTCAGGACAGACAGTAGTGTGTGAATGCATAAACTGTGTGTGCATATCTATTCCACTATTTTCGTCATACCCCCATTTACATGGCTGTAAACATCCACTTTGTCAGGTTTGGTCCACACGTTTTGCACTAAGGGGTTCTGTGTATACCTCTGGACTGACCAGTGTGTGTCAGAGTGTCCACATTTATTGGTCATATCTCTGCTGTGTTCTACAGGATCATTACTGTGATTTGTGTGGTACTGAACTATGATGATCTTATGATGTCTGTCAGTAACTGATGGAGTACATGTCAATATCAGATGTGACTTCCCACACAACATTTCTGTTAAGACAACCCCTGTTACATTAGCAAAAGTCTACATTTATAATTTATACCTGCAATACTTACATGACATCCCCTTGCACTAAGAGGTTGTGACTATTGGTGCTGAGGTATGACTCCACTACATTTTATGGACATATGTTATACATACACACATATGCATATACATAGTAGTACATGTACTACTTGTTAGTAATATTAGTGTTAAATCAAGTATGTTATTGTATCTAAATATACACATATCAGATAAATATGGTGTGATACATCTGGTAAGGTATATACAACAGTCAAGTTTACATCCTGTGTAAATTCATTCCATCACAACTAGTAGTAGATGTATAAATCCCCTCTTCCCCACTGTATAGCTGTACACACACACACACACACACACACACACACATATATATATATATATATATATATATATATATATATATATATATAGCTGGGTGTGGATCTTGTGGACACAGCCATCATCATTGCGGTTATTGTTGAGTGTATCCCCCCCACTTAGTTAGCTGTAATACTGTACAGCTCTTGTTAACAGGTTAAGTAGTTGTCAATCACACTATCTGTGGTTCTACACAACCCACACCCTCCAAAGGGTAGGGCTGTGCCACCCACATCAGCACACCTATGTTTACCAAGTTGAGGATTGCACTACATTGGGGAAGGGGACGTATACCCTGCCAGTACCATCGTGAATTACATTAAACTAGTAGACTGATTATTTCCCAATGTGATGTTGTGCCTATTCTGTAGTGGTGGAATTACATAGGCTAAGATGGGTTCCTTGCAAAAGTACATACATCCATATGTACAGTATTCTCTGTGTATTGCATCAACACCAAATCCTGTGTGTGTGTGTGCGTGTGTGTGTGTGTGTGTGTGTGTGTGTGTGTGTGTGTGTGTGTGTGTGTGTGTGTGTGTGTGTGTGTGTGTGTGTGTGTGTTATACACAAACATGTGGTTTGTACCACCAAGTACATTTACCATTGTCCACTGTAGAAGGGCTGCTGACATCAGCCACCATGCACTCACCTGTATACACCCCTCAGACATATCTGGCATGTGCCACATGCATTTACTGTTCGACAGACCTGTGACCTGTGTTCAGCTGTACCCAGGATATGGCACAGTCAAGGTGTCACCACAGTGCCATACCCCTTGTAGGAAACAACAGCAGACCAACATCCTGCTGACACATAGACACCTACAACACAAACGGAATACATTATGGAGACCACAATCACTCAGTGTTAATAACAGCTATAATGCATCATGGCTGGACAGCTACACATCCTGACATGTAAGCATTACACTTTAGTGTTGAAAACATGTTACACAGCATTACATTGGTACACAGTGATACAGTCACCCTCTGCATCAGAACCATATTAGCCTATCCCTTCATCAATGCTATGGATGACAGAGATGTGGCACAGGTATCATCATATGCATAGGGTGTGTTGTGGGTTTGCCAGCAACCTAGGCTGAGCCATTTGTTTGACATCATGTGTTTGTGTTAGGGGGTTTCATTATTAATTGGTCTGTTGTAATGTGGTGTGTGTACGCATGGAGTTGCCCTAGCTGTGTTGGTGATGTGTGTGTGTGTATTCATGCACACAGTTCTGCCATGTTGCTGCCATATACAGTGGTTTGTTGGACAGCTGCAGACTGTACATGGCAGGGTGTGCAGTTCACCGTCTCTGACTACTGACATGGGAACTGTGCTTACCAGGGGTTCCACGGGCACCACCAGGTACAAGCCACGATACAATACACTCCCCTGATGATGACATATGTCTGCTGGATCTGGGTCCCTCTTGGGACTGGCCAGTGCCATGTGTACATGGCCTGCTATGTTGTAGTCTGGACAGCACCACCCTTGCAGTGCTGGGGCTGGTACTGCCACTATGGGAGCGGCTCTGACTTCTTGCATGTCCGTGTCGACCTCCATCTGTTGATGTTTCTGACCTACATCTATGTGGCCATCGCACTACTCCAACCATATGCTCAAGCACAGACATTCTACGGTGGAGATTCCCACCATTTCACCCAACTGTTTATCCATATGTGCAAAGCTTGGTATGTCGATGGAGGACAGAGACTGGAACGCAGGCACATATGTAGAACACTGTTGCCATACACTAAGCAAGGTGCTGGTGTTACAGGATAGTCTGCAACATACCCTTATTCAGGGAATTGAGGTTAGATACAAAAATGGATGTAGCCATGTACTGATAGCACACAGCACACACACTGCCAGTGTAATATCTGACACAGGACCTGTGTGGTGGACGGACAACACATGATAGGCATACCTCTGTCCAGCAAGAGGATAGGCTCACAGTAGTGTGCTATGCAGACAGACTGCATTCCAAGATACACTAGTATGTACAAGCACACACCCTGTAACACCAGTACCATACAAAGCATAACACAGCTCTACTCACAGTCTTTCTGTAGTTCCTGATCCTCCTACAAATATGTGGCCACTCTGAGTTTGCAGGTTATCCTGTAAGAGGTATTGCTAGCTGCTGTATGTAACACTGATGCCCACACACAGTAAGAATGTCCATCACACACGAAATGTAAAGGGAGCGCACCCACATAGTGGGTGTTTGCCATGACAGTATGACTATATATAAGGCTGTCTGGATAAGTATGTACATATATTTCCACCATATGTCCTGGACTTGGAGTGTAGCCCTACCCCAGCCCCTATAGTCCCAAAGTCGTAGTGCAAGGGGATGTCAGGTATCTATAGCACATATATTACTTGACTATTGCTACTGTCATTGGGATTGTCTTCACAGACATGGTGTGTGTGGAAGGTGACATCTGCTTATAACATGTGTGCCATTGGCTACTGACAGACATCCTAAGGAAATTATTGTAAAGTACTGCCGCTAGCATGTAATGCCCCTGAGGAGTGCAGCAGAGATATTGGCCACTATATGTGGAACTTTGGACACACCCTGTACAGTCCAGACATTTACACATAATCCCTAAGTGCACAACATGTGTACCAGGCCTGACAATATGGATGTAGACAGCCATGTAGATGGGTAAAATACATAATGACTGGTATACATTTGCCACCATAGGTTTTGGATTCACACACTCCTGTCTGGCCTGACACATAATGACTACTGGTACAGGGGTGCCATGGACACATACTACCCACTACAAATTGACATATATCTGTACAGCATCCCACTGCTCTGTCTGACATACATGACTTTTAAGGGAAGTCTGGCAGCAGTACATCTGGCAAGTATCTGCACATGACATCTCACTGGGTATGTACACTACACTGCTAGGCATGTAACAATGCACTGTGCAGGCTACAGGCAGACTGGCTCAACACTGGCCTGCATCTCATATGGGGGAATGCACATGTACCTGCATATATAGCAGGCTCAACAGCCATGTTACAGCACAGGGTAAGATACGCCTGTGTAAAAGAGCATAACCAAAACGTAGGTGAACACAGCCACAGCCACATATGGTAAGCTAGCATATTATTACAGTATATGGACTATTTGTTCTACACCATCCTCATATGTGCCACTCACAGAATGACCCTACATATACTGGGCTGCTACATAGTTTGGTTTGATGGCTGTCTGTGGTATGGGACATGTATGTATGACCCTAGAAGCATGTGTGGCAAAATGGTACCATACAGTGGGGCAGCATGTAACATCAGATAGAAGGGGCGCTAGAACAATGACATCTACCACAGTCTGTAGACAAGCTAATGTACATATTAACAATACACACACTGCCAACATTCACCATCACTATACAGACCTCAGTACTGCACAAACATCCACAGAATGTCCAGGTTATGTCATGATATATAACCCCTACTGTACATGACTTGTGTAGCAATCTGATATATCACTGGCTTGTTATCAGATATGATGACACTATTTGTGGTACAGCACATATGCACCACTTCATGCACGACATATGTACAATGGTTGACAGAGGTGTGGCTGACAGCACATACACAGGGCCAGTATAGACATGCTGCTGTGATAACCTCATACATTTACCATTGTAACGGAGTTTGTTGCAACATATGTCCTATGAAGGATATGAAGTCAGTAACTGTCACGGCCTTCACCATCTATAGACTGCAATAATCACACTACCTTCTGTGCTCCACAGATAGATGCACCGTGGCTAACACATGAAACCAAAGGCACAACACTGCCTAGTCTGCAGATGACCCTGCAGATGGGGATTCCTCATATACATGGAACTGACATGGCAGGTATTGTAACATGTACAACAGGCATATCCAGACAAACACTGTTAAACCAACCTTACTCCAAATACAGTATAGCAGCACTTACAGTCTGTAGTCAGGTCAGGCACACCCCCCTCCTGTTCGTTGCCCTCTTTCCACAGTGTATGTTAGAGGTAAATCCCCAATCCATCTGAGATGCTGTTTGCCAAACAGCAGATCTAGTTCCTGCTCACAGTGACTGAAAAGGGCCAACACCACCATGATGTTCCTAGGTATTGGAGTGTGTTTCCATGCATTTGGCTATGGGAATGTTACCAGAGCTGTTCCACATTCAATCAGCTAGGGGAGGGCTGCAATTCATGCAGAGGCCATCAGCTGATCATGAGCATCACTTAAAATACACATGCTGCTGCCTAAGCAAAGCAGGTGTGGGTCTCCACATCCACCAGAGAGGGGGAGGCAGACAGAGACAAATACATGTCAGGGAGGGGTGGGAGAGTAAAACTGAAGCATGTTTGTGTCACACACCTACCAGCACAGGGTATCAACCCCCAACTATGTAGTGCTATCACAGTCTGATGCAGTTATTGGATGCACCACATGGGTTATCTGCTGTGGAGCACTCAGAACATATATGTGATGGTGAGTGACATCTGCAACAGGGATACGGTAGATATACGGTAGGTGACATACACATACCTGTCTGCATGAACAGGTGCCAGTGTCAACACAGGCACACTCACACAGGAATGCACACACATTGACACACTTGGCAGGGCCAGGAGTGCAACTCATCACTAGTGGGATTGCCACAACACATCAATGTACAGATATCGCATGCACCACATGGGTCACACGGAGGTCGTATGGGCAAAGAGTATAAGGATGTGTCAGACATCAGACAGCATGCTTCAGTATGCCCTAGGGGTTGTAGTGAGTGTGGATGTGGACATACACACCATACAACATACACACGAACACATAGGGTGCCGGTTCTGACATGCATGGGTGCATGTCTGCATGGGTGTGTGGTGGTCAACTGTACCAGCAGGCTGTACAAGGGTAGGCGATGGGCATAACTTGGCATCAGGCCACATGACAATGGTCTGCATTGTGGCTCAGGCCTGTCATGTCTACATTTGCCCACACAGGTGGGTATTGCATCCCCCATCCAGTCACCTGTGTGACTACTGTGTGTGGCCAATGCTGTGCATCACTTGCCATGTATGTGTTCCTTAGTATATGACATGGATGATGTCTGGGATGTGCACACCTCCCACATGCATGTACAGTGGCATGTGCTACTGTACCTGGGGTGTCTGGCCCATGTTGTGAACACAGATTATCATTAGATGTGCCAGTCTAGCCCACCTGTGGCAGGAACGGGTAATGGGCATCAGGTTTACCCTGCACCTACATTGATAGCATACTAACAGTATTCCCTGATGTCAGTGTCATCTGTCCATACAGAGCATGCTGTTAGGCATGGTATGTCCATTGTGAGTCACATGGGAAGGCACCATAGGTGGTGCAGGTGTCCATTGGGGAACATGGTGGAGGTGCACTGTCTGCATGTACATGCATATTGAACAGATGGGCAGGGTGACATGCCCTCTGTAGCCCACTGCTATCATTGCATAGTTACTATCAGTGGCCTATATGCAGTGCACTACCCACTTATTGGCTGTTTCCTAGGCATGTGTGTGCATATGACACATGGGTTCAGTGTGTGCTCTGGGTAATAGTGGGGTTGCTAACTGTGATTGGCTGGCCTTGATGTCACATGTATGGGTATGGCTTTGCACCCCAGCCTCTCAGCTAATTTACATCTGTTATCCCTGTATGCTTGATATTGTACAGTAGGGCCACCATAAAAGAAATAAGCAAAACCCCCTCCACATTGCCCACCAGTGTCAGATACTCACACTCACCTCCACACACTTGTCATCTCTGGGAGGTGAACCCCTACCTAACTAGCTTATTACACTATAGCATATGTCTTGGAGTTGAACCCCTACCTAACTAGCTTATTACACTACAGCACATTGGGAGGGAGGCTTAATGGTTAAGGTGTTTGCCTTACAAACACAAGGTGCAGGGTTTGAGTCTCACAAGGGATAATTGTCTAGGCTTAAAATGGCTCACAAGGGCAGTTAGCCTAGTACTAATCTATGAACCTATGAACCTATGATCTATGCAGTTATAGTACACGTAACGGACATTACTGAAGTACTTCTACCCCAAAGGTGCATTTCACATTGAATGACATCAGCAGGATTACCAAAGTAGGGCATTTCAACTGTACTGCAAGTGACTAGCCTAAAATGCATTGCTCCCTACATAGACAGTGAGACAAACACATAAAACATTTACAACCAACATGTGTACGTATTGAACCCCTGACCAAGGCCTATATCACACTAAAGCATGTTATTGGTCGCACCTCAGGGATTACTACAGAACTTTTTCCACAAAGTTGCATTTCACAATGAATGACATCAGCAGGATTGCCAAAGTAGGGCATTTGAAATGTACTGCAAGTGAGTAGCCTATAATGCATTGCTCCATACACAGACATTGGAACACACACAAAACATCCAGAACTGCCATGGGTGGCGATGGAACCCTACCATAGTTCTAAATCACACTACAGCAGTACACAGTTACAGGATGTGCTACAGAAATTACTGAGCTACAACCTTCCCAGAGGTGTATTTCTATGTGGGTGACATCAGCAGCCTTGCCAAAGTTGAGTATATGAATTCTAAGGAGTGTGAGTACCCTAAAAAGCATTGTTATCTACTCAGTCAAAGAGAGACGAACACACAGATTCACACACACACACACACACACACACACACACACACACACACACACACACACACACACACACACACACACACACACAGTTGCCAAGTCTGGGGTTGGAACATCTACCTAACTACATTATCACACTACAGCAGTACGCAGTTACAGGACATTCTGCGGAGATTATTTTGCTACACCCTTTCCAGAGGTGTATGTCTAGATGAGTAACATCAGCAGCCTTGACAAAGTTGAGTATATGAATTGTATGGCATGTGAGTAGCCTAATAAGCATTACTCTCTACTCAGTCAGGCACACACATTCACACACAAACACAGTTGATGAGTCTGGGGTTAGAACACCTACCTAGCTACTTTATCATACTATAGCAGTGTGCAGTTGCAGGACGCCCTATGGAGATTACTGGGCTATGCCTTTCCCAGAGGTGTATTTCTAGGTGAGTGACATCAGCAGCCTTGCCACAGTTGAGTATATGAATTGTACGGAGTGTGAGTAGCCTAAAAAGCATTTCTCTCGACACAGTCAGAGACAGACACACACACAAACACACACTCACACAATTGCATTAGAACTACTACCTAATTAGTTTATCATTACAGCAGTAAGCAGTTATGGGATGCACCATGGAGATTACTGAGCTACAGTGCTCCCAAAGGTGTATTTCACATTGGGTGACCTTAGCAGGCTTGTCGTAATACTGCTATGGGGAGGCCGGTGTGTGCATGGGCCATAACCCATTCATGTAGGGGTTGACATGCCACATGCGGGCACACACAGGGTCATATGTCACAGGTACATGTATACAGCTATTAGATAACTACTTCCTTGTACAGTCATGTTGCACAGCTGTCACGTGCACCACATAGTCTGTCACGCTGACAGATACTGGTGGCTAGTATCTGCAGTAAGTGACATCTGCACCTCATGTGTTTGGGGCCCTTTGGCTGTGTGCTGGGTGGGACAGGCCCAGATGGCTCCTTGTCACGGTCACCCTCTTCCACACATCTATGTCCGTCTACCTTTGGCTTATTATAGTGTGTTGTCCTTACATATATGTCTGTATTCCTAAACACTGTGTGTGCAAGGCAGGAGTGGTGCATACTGACATGTGTCTGCACTAAGAACTGCGACTGCCAGATATGTCTGGTCCACTGGTGTTTGCAGATATGGCCTTCATGTGTTTGTGTGTGAGCATGCCCAGTATGACTTTTCAGTATGTTGTTGACTGACATTGCCTTCATTCCAGTATGACTTTTCAGTATGTTGTTGACTGACATTGCCTTCATTCCTCTAAGTGTGTGAGCATGCCCAGTATGGCCATCTGTATTGCAGGTGTGGATCAAGTTCAGGTAGTTTGTACTGTGGTGCTGACCTTTGTGTTGTATACCAACAGGTAGCATGCTGTGTCTGCAAGGTATCAATCGGTCATTTGGCATTGACTGTTTCTATATTTCTGCATAGCTGGGGGGCACCTGACTGTTTCAACATTTCTACACAGGAGTGGAGGCACACCTGACTGTTACTATAAGTATATATAGGATGGGGGGGGCACACCTGACACTTGTACATGTTTACTAGGACTGTACTACAGATCTTAGCTTTAATTACCTACATATTATTTTCTTACTTCCTAGCCTTCACAACTTACATCCAACTGCCTGGCCTGCTGTAGTCTGTCTGTGTAGGCCTGGGGGAGGGGTTACCCATAGGGCTCATTCAGAAGCCATAGTACAGCATTTGTTTGTCTTTGTCTACACCTGTCCTGCTGGCTGAGACTGTTGTTGGGTAGGTGAACCGTCCTGACTGGCATGTGTGGATCTTATGGACACACATGTCGCCCAGCCCATTCCCCGCAGTGGGTTTTGTCACCCTGTGTAGTACTGGCTACTATAGTGACTCCAGTATGTGTTACAGATGTCATTGTGTCACTATGGGTGTCTACTGTCTGCTGCCATAACATTCGGCCATCCAATTCCCCTGCATGCTCACATCCATACCATAGCTACAGGTAACAACACATTCTACTCCATTTGGAAATTGGTAGGTTGATTGACTTACCTTGAGGGTGTGCCAGACTTGAGGATGGTGCTGAAGGGCTACCTATGTTGGATGCACATAGTACACTCCCTATACGTGATGAGCACAGGTAGTGTCATGTTTGGCATCCCTTTTACTGTTTGTGTGAGTCAGAGAGAGGTGTAATTCCCTGGGTCCCTACTGTGTCAGGGCATGTGCTATACGTTGCCTTTTTGCCAAGGCCAGGGCATACTGGGCACGCCTTTATCTGCTTACTGGGGCAGGCTCAGGTTGTTCCTCCTCTGAGTCACTCTGTGCCTGTACAGGCCTTGGCATTGGTGGGGGACTGTGTGGCTCTGCCCCATGCTGTTCCTGCTGCAGCTGTTTCCACAGGATCATATTGTGTAGCATAGTCCATGCCATAACAATTTGGGTACATGTAGCTGGTGAATACTGCAAGGCTCCACCAGATGTGTCCAGACACCAGAATTGTGACCTGAGCATCCCAAAGACATGCTCTATTATATGTCAGGCCTGTGCGTGTGCCTCATTATGGAGTTGTTGTTCAGGGGTGTGTGTGCATTTCTGATGGGTGTCATCATCCACGGTTCCAGTGGGTACCCAGCATTCCCCACTAGGTGACCGTAGGAGATGTCCACATTGGCAAATCTGTGGTACAGCTGCATCAGATGCCATATATGTGAATTGGCATAACTTCCAGGGCAGCCAGCTCACACATTCATTATAATGCCCTAGGCATCACATACAACCTGGCAGTTGATGGAGGGGATGCCCCTGCGGTTGATGCAGGCCCTACCTTGCTCACCGGGTGGTGCTTTGATGCATATGTTCATGCAGTCTATAGCACCCTCTACCCCAGGGTATTCTGCTATTTGGTGGAAGAGATGCATATTGCTGGTCATCACCTCATGTGTGTTGAGAAAATATACGTGCTCACTGGCATGTGCTGACATGGCATCCAGGAACTGGTGGTATACTCTGGATGCTGATGCCTGTGAGATTCCCATGATATCCCCAGTTGTGCTTTGGGAGGTACCTGTGGCTACTATACCTAGGCCTACACATACCTTGGTATCCACTGGGATGGGTTCCCCTCTGCCAGTTTGGTGTGTCAGGTGTGGCCTGCAGAGCTCAACAATTTGCTGTAGGAGGTCTCTGTCCACCCTATAGTGCTCCACTATCTCCAGCTCATGTAGCCCCTGGTAGGTTACCCTGGGTCTGTACACTCTTCTCCATCTTCTCACTGTGGGTTGTTTGGCAGCATTCATATCCTCACCACCCTCAGCCTCTTGTACATGTTGTTCTATGTTGCCTGCTGCAGTCCTTCAGATTTTTTAGGTTTGTTTGTTAAAATTTCCCCGCTTGTATGCACCGGTGGTGTAGAGTGTGGAAAAACCAGTGAGGAAGATGTTTGCTTAGTTTATAGTAGTGTTTTGGGCTGGGCTGGTCTGCTGTCTGTGTAATTGTCTGATTCTGATACATTTCACCTGCCATTTAAGCTAGTTCTCCTTGATTACCTTCCTACTGCTGTTTTCCCTTCCCATTGCCTCCCTGTTTAAGCCTGTGTGCGCGCTGCGCAAATGGAGTGCTCAAATGTGCACAGAGCTGCTATTTCCTAGTTTAACTTCCTTTTTCTTCCTGAAAAACCAGGTGCATGGCATGCACACCCACTTACACTTTGTAAAGAGTGCTAGGCAGGTTTAGGCAAATCCCTAGCTTAGCTGTGCTAAGCTAGGAGCAATCCCAAGCCACAGGGCTCCAATCCACGTACAGTTTGACTGACATCCCCCCATGATGTCACCTATATACTAGTCTTGCACCCAGCTATTTATACTCTTTCACTTTTGGGACCTGCCTCACACCCTGGGGAAATCTGGGATTCACTATCCTTCCCCTCATTTGCATATGATTACCTGCTAATACATAGTTACATGCCCCACACCGAGCCTCCCCCTTAGCTACCATTACTCACTGGCCAGGTTGTCTTATGCCTGCCATTGACTTGCATGGCAGAATACTGCTTTTAGTTAGAATGCTTATTTTAGGTTTATTTTATTATTTTCCCCCTGATCCCATTTGCGTGCTGCTGCCTATGCTTAAACCGCCAAGATCGATAAAAAAAAAAAAGTTATTTTTTTTATTTTTTAAACAGTTTGCAATGCCAATGGCCTTCTACTTGGCAATTGGCATGCTTCTTCAATAATATGCAGCCTTTATTTGGAGCTGTCATAGCACCGTTTTGTAGTTTGCAGAAATGTACTCGGTTACTAACCGAGTACATTTCTGGAGACTGCACTCATCCTGCACTGACAGCTGCCGGCTTCCTGGATCACAAATTACCCTCATTTGCATGGTTTTCACCTGCAAATGAGGGCAATTTGCATACAGGTGCTCGGTCCGTGCAGGATTAGTCTAAGAGCTCATGTGCACGTCCCGGGAGCTCGTTCCTGGATCGCACGTCGGCCATATTGCCGAAAATAGTTCTTAGACTAATCCTACACGCTCTAAAGGGTTTCATAAATCTGGGGGAATGTCTTGTGCAGATCACCTCAAAGCCCTATATCTTCGTACTTGGTTCCTACAGCCTGCAGATTTACACCTGGCATACAGGCCATCCTTGGGTCTCACACTGATGGACCTTTTGCATATCCACAAACTAAACAAGCACCAGAACTACCACATCTAAGGATTTAAACTTTGTGACTGAAATGGTACATGCTGGAGGGACAGGTATGTATTTCAGAGAA